>NC_037534.1:3167930-3205430 GCF_001531365.2 Cynara cardunculus var. scolymus | reverse complement strand
TTTCCTTGATCTCACACACAGACTTCCACTGCAACTTGTGTCGTGACTTCTGCTTCTTGTGCAATAATATGTGATTTTACAATATACATTCATATATGAATACTAATATTTAAATTTCATCTAGTGACACTTTTTTTTTTTTTTTTTTTATCATTTTGATGATTAATGTATTAATTAAATGAATCATATATTTTCAAATATGATTTTTTAAAATATGCCGATAAATTAAAGAACCAATTCTATTAAACTCAAAAAATGGGTCAATTCATCATGATGGTCGTTACGTTACGATATTGACTACAAGTATGGTATATAACGTTGTCTCTTTTTGACTCTTTGACAATATAAATATGTCCTTTGCTTTCGTTACATAACATTAAACATAAATTAATAATAAAAAATATTAACCTAGAAATCCAATCCGTTATGCAAGCCGACTAATCTTAGGACGACCATCTGCTTAATTTGCGGTAGTCCACAGTCACCGCATTTGAACCTCCGTGGCCACAAGTTGATTTTTATTCATTCTTGGATTTGAACCTAGGACATCCAAACATTTTTGACCTTTAGAGCCTAAACTCAAAAATTGTTGAAATATAATAGCAGTTCGATTTGAATGTAACTTGTTATGATTTTTAATACACTTATTAGAAGAAAAAAAAGTTAACATAACCATTAAAAATGGTCTATGGAACCATTTACCAAATGCTTACTCGAGTAAGCATTTACCAAGTCACATTACCTTACCGCACGAATATGATAAGGACCAAAAACCTTAACCGGTAAGAGGGAAGGAAAGGACCGAGAGTCTTACATGATAAATTATTACATATGATGCATGTTGTTTTGATAAACTAAAATCTTACTCAATAAGTAAGCGGTGACGTCAAATTTTACCGTTAAACACTTATCCACACTTATCGGATAAGTGTGTAGAATTTAAAGAAGTTCATGTAAGTTTGAGGACTAATGAGTTCATTTATTCGTGGAGTAACGGTTTCATCTCATTTTAAATGATGCCGTTGATAACTATGCTCGAGTGACTCAGCAGGGTATAAAATTGTTGTCAACCGAAAATGAAAATCAATGTATTTTTTCATCGAAAAATAGAATCCTAAATTTTATGTTTGACTCAGTAGGGTATAAAATTATCCAGTATTTGGACGTATCTATCTATTGATTATTAATTAGTTTATGAAATTCAAAGTGCCTTTTAACTAAATGTCTTATCATATACTATTAAGCATGCATGTCAACATCAAACTTCGCTTTCTTGAATTGTATATGGTCATAGTGACGATACAACGACTCTTTGCTACTTGACCATCATTAAATGGCAGACTTTCTAGTCTGGTCTAACAGTTATTCTCATAAAATTTTAACTGAATAGACCCATTTCGTATATACTCTGAAGTGGGTGAACACTTGGCCCAGCAGACGAACATGCCGTCAGCCTTTACCTGACCAACTACGGAACTACCTAATACTACGCATTCATCCTGCGTAATCTCTTCCGGTTCCGCAGTGTCCAAATTTGGCATCTTTGCTTCTTCTAGTTCAGGGTCCTCCCAAGGCTGGGAAACTTCCAACCTTCTATASTGAGACCTTTCTTGCATACCACTTCTGGGATTGCTTGTTCCACATAAATTGTAACGTAAAATATGTATATATCATATCTAGCATGTATTTTATTTTTCTTAGAGATCGTGAAAACTCACATTGATTAGCCTCGGTACTTGGTGCATTTCCAATTAACTAATCCTCATTATCTCTATTTGCATGAGCGTTGAAAGTCTTCAATTAGACTAGAGCGTTAGATTCTTTTTTTTTTATTGAGAATATTGATTGTCGGGGCACACAACAGAGATTTTAGGGTATTTTCCGTGGCATCATTCTTTATACGTCCAAATCGCAGATTACCAATTTCAAGTGTGTCCAGATTATCCCCTATAATGATCCTTATCGATAACTAGAAATAAATCTAACATAGAGATGAACACGTCATGCGTATTAATCTCATAGTACAACTCAAATACTTTTTATTGGCATGATCCTTCTCTCCGTCAATGATTATGGCATCTGGGTGTTAGACCACATGTATATGATATCACATTTTTCATGCAATCACGAATAAAATATGGTTCATATTTTCACATCGTATAAAATACTTTATTTATTTAATAAATATATTTTTCAGAAGACAACTCAAATATCTGATATATTTCCAGTTAAAACCAAAATAGACATAAATACACCTTAGACATATTTGTGTCACTATGTTGATCACAAATCATCAAACCTCTATAATAATCCGTACAAAATCCTAAGTATCTTAAGCTACTTGTACTCTGGCTTATCGTAAATCCCTGAACCTTTAAATACGAGTAAATTCCAATCATGAATGCGATCGACTCTACATATAACATATTTGTTCCTCATAAATATTGACACAAAGTTATTATTATAAATGTCAGTTGTCGTACAAATAATTACCTCAAATATTTCATTGTTGTCACACATTTTGTCACATGCGTTTTACCAACACACGACTAAAAACGTATTTTTATGAGACACAAATACAGTATTTTTGATCATGTCCGTCAACTTAACGGACTGAATTAACAATTGTTAAGGGAAGGAACGAATGATGATTAATCAATAATTATCAATTAGGTTTGGTTGAAATCAAGGAGGTAATTACATGGTTAAATGTAGTGAGGCTAGAAAACCGACCAACTAGGCTAACCCAACTTGAAAAACCTAAAAAAATTCAACTCGGGACATAGTTGGTATGAAATTAGTTCAAACCGCATCTATTGGGTTAGAGTGATTTGAGCCCAACCCAACCCGATGAACCTATTGTCTTTCTTTACTATGAATTTCATATAATTATTAAGTACTTGATTAATACATGTATGCCAGACATTAGACCAACTCGTAATAAGCTATATTTAAAATTATATTACAATTTGAACCGTAATTTTACTTTATTATTTGCATGAACCTTCAACTTTTCTTTTGTGTTTCTTAGTCTTTTTGGTATGTTCTCAAAAATGACAACTACTTTTTCAACCGACTTGGGACTGACACAGCCTGGGACGACAGTCCTTAACCGGTTACGATGCCCCACCGAAAACAAGGCTTGGCCCAACCTGACCCAGGACCCGTCTGATTTTTTATTTATACATTTATTATTAAATGTATTTTTAAGTATATTGTTAAATTTATCTTTAAATGTATTTTTAAGTGTATTTGATTGAAGACCAAAATGTATTTTTAGTGTATTTGATTGACTCAACTATAATAAAATGTATTTGTTAGTGTAGTTGATTCACCAAATTCTATAAAAAAATATTTTTGATATGTTAAAAATCAATTCCAAAAAAATAAAAAAATAAAAAAAATAAAATTAAGTGGGACCGGTTCTCATAACCGGGCCTCATACGCTGTAACTGGGATTTCTTATTTGGGTCAGGACCGGGACCGGTTAAAAGATCACTATTTGGGACTGAGACTGACTTGGGCTTGTCCCGGCTCGACCCATTTTTGACCATTTCTTGTTGATGGAGATAATGGTCCTTTATTTTAGTGGGCTGCTAGTTGTGATGTTAATTGTTATAGTCTCTATTGGGCCGGAAAAAGTTGCAAAATTTTGACCTAAAATTTCATGGGATTGTAGTCCAAATTCCTGCCATTTAAATTTTGTGAGTTGTAAAAATTAATCAGATGTTATTGAGGATCAACTAATTAATAATAAAACCAAACGTTTTAGACTATATTTTTGGGTTTATGATATGCAGGATCGTAATATACATTGTCATATATAACAGGAAAATAAGAGGTTGTTTACCAAATACTTACTAGATCAGCACTTAACGGCAAGAGTCACCATCCTCATCTTACCTTATCGGGCAACATCTTTGCCCATCAAAATGGATTGTTCGTATATATTTATCACCAGGTAAATAGTTACTAGGTCGGCTCTCAATTTTTTGTCTTCCCTTTTTCCGGTAATACTCTATGTCTATGTTTATCCAGTAAGATAATTGACTTGCTAAGTATTCACCCAATAAACATTTAATAAACGGTGCTAAATGAATCTCGTGAACCTTTTTATTGAAATAAATAATGTCATTTAGATAATAAAATAAAAATCTCATTTAAGATTTAAATAATTAAAAAAATCATCATAAAAAGTAAACAGTTTGTGTTGTGGCCTGATTCAATTTGGGCCCAAAACTTATCAACCCAAAAATTTTAAAAAAATGCGGCCCATATCCAACACGGGTGTGGTTTTAACCGCTTATGTACTTGCTTACACCCAGTTGAATTTACCTCTTAGTCATTCCTCTCCCATACTCACCAAAATGTAAATATCTCTGCAAGTGCCTAATCCACCATTGTTGAACAATAAGCTCATTATTAACCCTCGATATACTACTATTAATTAAATCAGCTGTTATTGTCATCTTAAACACTTACAAACTATAGAAACCACAAATAATTCCAAGAAAGGTTAGATAAGAACCACAATTTTTGCCCAAATCCAAACTTTAAACACATTCGTGACTTATTGCTTTCAACCGTCTTTTTCTTAGCCTAAAATTGTGTTTTTACTCAAATTTTGTTCAACTTTGGTTCGTTTTAATAAGCTCCACGTATATCTAGAAGGAATTTGAACACCATTCTCGAAAGCTCCACCAACTGGGCTTGCCACGTTCCCTTTAATACTTATTTACCTTTACCAGTTGGCTTATTCTTTTGTTTTCATTCTGGAACGAGCAACTATAACTAACATAACTTTCTTTCCAGAACTCTCAGATTCAAATACAGCAAATGTAGTATAGACTTTCTTACCTGTTTTTCAAGTTCTCTACGATTAATCGATGTGCATGCAAGTTGGTATCGACACTTATGATTAGAGAAACTGTAGCTAACATACTTATAATTGCACAATAAGTACATATTAAAAAATGAAATAACGTGTTTGAGAAGTTTTAAGAACAGAGTTGAATGGTTAAAATCGATGTTGACCTTTGTGCTTCAAATAAAATTGGCTAATATTGGTTACAATAGTTTGTTATCGAACTCAATAAATTTCATAAATAAGAATTAAGACGATACAAATTTCGTATTATGTTATATGTTTTTTTGCTTAATATGTACAAATTATAACGAGTGTATGATAAGATTACAAATGTACTGTCGAGTTATAAATTAACAATATGTGCTATCAATATTTTATTTTGTATGATCCTGTCATATATTTATTATTATTAATATAATCTGGATTAATAATGTCTTAGGCGTAACTTTTCATACACTTTTCATAGTCAAAATCATCAAAGTTTAAAATAAAAAAAAACAGTACAAATGTCCTGTTTCTCTCAAGACTATCACATATTTGAGGTATTCAGAATATCTTCAACAACTATGTTATTCTATAACTTTTGGAGATTCGAGAAACGTGTATTCCAGCAACTATGCTAAAATCTCTTCTAAAATAGAAAGGATAGAGTGTACGAATATCCAAATTTTAAAAAAAAATATGGCATACCTGTCGTAGATGCTGTTATATAAACAACACCCATCAGATGTAATGATGGGTCAAACTCGGTTAAACCACAAGTTTCTTGAGTCATTAACCAAAAGGGCAAGCTCGTCGTGATGTTGTACTATTGAGTCGTAGTTTATGAACTCGGTGGAGATGGAGTAGACGGTTGACCAAATGTGGGGTTAGGCTTCATTCTGAACGATTGACATGATCTAATAAAAGCATTAACTTCACGAAAACTAACTGAAATGTCCTCCAACTTTATAAAAATGATACTTTTGACCATTGTTTTGTTTTTTATAACATTTTGGTCACTGACTGACACAAAGGGATGTAGAATACTTAATTTGGACTGTTGGAAGTGAATGTCGGAATTTTGTCACAGGACATGAATTTAAGACGGTGATTACAGTACGACACGAAAATTAAAATTATAAGATACCAATCTCTTTTTCTTGAACAGTTGACAAATTTAAATTTGGTCAATGGTCGTAGATGCATGTGAGATATGCGAGTAACTTATTCTAGAGTTTGATCGTTATATTTAACAAAAAATCTCTAGTTCGCAGAAGCATACTGTGTTATGAGTTGACGTTTGAGTCACTGGTAGAACGTTTGGTTAAGTAGGAGGGCAGAAAGTTAAGATGAGTTCATGTGTTTTCTCAAACTGATACACAGTTTATTGTAGATTTTTTTTTGATTAACCTGGATATTCAACCCGATATGTGAGCCGATTAATCCCATGCGACCACCTGCTTTGCAGATAGTCCGGAGTCACCGCATTTGAACCTCCATGGCCACAAAGGGGATTTTCATTCCTCATTGGATTTGAACCTGGGACCTCCTGAAAAAAGTAAGTAAAGATAATGTAGAATATTTTTTATTGATAACAAACGAAATTTGGCATAAATTTACTAATATTTACAAATTACGTGTGTAATAGAATGTTTGAACATGTCAGATATAGAAGTTAAGGAAAATAGGAGAACATATTGAAAAGCGTTCCCCAACACGAGTTCACAAAAAGTAAGTTTAGAAGCATGTCGCCATGCAACTCGTCGATTCAATATGAGACGAGCAAACTATGCAATATGCACTTTTAATTCGTTGCATTTTATCAAACGGTAAATACTTCTGATCAAAATGGTTATCTTCGATGAATCTTTTACGGAATTCTTAGAAGTTGATAAAACTTTCTATTAGAATATTCCAAATACGAGAGTGCATGTGAACTTGAAAAACATTGAATATTTCTTTTGAAAATCGTCAATTTCATTCATTACGTTCAACGTCATAATCTCATTACCGCCTTACGGTTAATGTGAACCATACATGTATCTGAAAAAGTAGCATTGGAATTGATGATTGCTTGTGTGAAAAACGTTTTTATTCAATACAAAATTAAAGTTGGCCAAAAAATTCCAAGACGTTCGTACTAAAGAATTCGAACTTGTGGGCTTAATTTTCCAATTTAAATGAATGGTTGACTTTGGTATTTATAAGCGAAGACACTTTTTAGCTTCCTTTTTATCAGGAATTTACTTTCGTCCAAAAAGCAGACTCAAAGACATTTAAAAGATAACTGAAACCACCCAGTGTAAATTCTTTGATAGTTTTCATTAATAACTGATTTTACTATGTGTGAATTGATCCACACATTTAATGAACCCCTAAATGTCACGTCGAATCACTCTTTTTACTCTTTTACGAACCGTTTTATGTGTGCTTGTATTGTATACTTTGAAGAACAAAACACGTTTTTTTGCCAAACACAACATCCCCTCTCCCATAACATATTTTTTTGAGAGAACGTAATTACGGTTGCTCTTGAAACCCCACGACATTACATAAAATTCATTTATAGATTTATATGAAAGACGCATAGCTGAAAACTACCATTCTTGCATGAAAATGTTTTGTCGTTACCTTTAGGGATATACAAACTCGGGATGTCGAGGGCATACTGTACCGGAGAACTGTTGTTATCGTATCGTTACATGTGGCGCGAGTCGTGATCATATTTTATCGTTTTTTGTATAAAAAATGATACTGATCTTGAATATCTTACTTCAAATACCATTTCATAGATCAGTACAAACATTTCAGTATGCAAATTATGTAATTCTACTTTTATGGTATGGTTTTCAAGCAAATGAAAAAAATAAACGTAATTGAAAGCAGCCATAACTATGCATTAACACGAGATAAGCTTTTCAACAACTAATAACTGATAAATTATTATAAAAAGTTTCATTTGTCAACGAAATCCAACCAATAATCATCTCATTTTAGAAATTGTTCCAACACAATACATTCAAATAATTCCACTGTATAAAATTCTACGACCTTGTCTATCATATACGTCAATGAATATCATAAAATGTATGTTTTATATGTACACTGTTAACTGTATATATAACTGTCTTTTTTCTCTCAACATAAATCAATATCAAAATGTAATTATCTTATATATTTGTGCAAAAAGTTGATTATCGACAACCTGACAAATCCTCTATAAACTACATGTGAAAAAACATTTCAAAGCTGACTCAATGATTGATTAACAAAAGAATTAAATACTGTATTTTATAAAATTCAAACATATATGTTATAAACACATAATCATCTTAGAAATGGTTTAAATGGGTACGTATTTTGATACGCAATATCATTTTTTTTTATTAAATAATGTTTTTTGATAATTAATTGGTAATACACGTGTTTAATAAT
The DNA here is from genome assembly GCF_001531365.2 of Cynara cardunculus var. scolymus. Taxonomy (NCBI): domain Eukaryota; kingdom Viridiplantae; phylum Streptophyta; class Magnoliopsida; order Asterales; family Asteraceae; genus Cynara; species Cynara cardunculus. The sequence continues at coordinate 3,197,146 of NC_037534.1, read as the reverse complement.
TAAAACAATATAGAAGATGGATCAAGATTCAAGTGGAGGGTCCTGATTTGACCAATCTTGGTGCACTGAATGGTCATCTAGAGTGGCATCCATATCATCTATTCCTTCGTTTACGACCAAACTTTTTTTTAATAATCAACACAAGTTTCCGCGTATACACAATAACACGTGTTTAAATTTATATATGGGTTGTGGATAGTTTCATGCGTAGCATTGACAAGGATTTTTCTTAAACAAAACCATTTTATTAACCGTAACCGTAAATATTCGAATCAGTGGTTGTTTGTTTATCTCTTAATAGTTGTATTAATAGACAGTATCTGAATCATTAAAAAGTGAATCTTGTTTGGTAAAAATATATGTCACTTAATGGTTGTAAAACACTCTAAATGGTTTTGTATTTTGGGCTTCCGTGAACCATTCAACGCTCTAATTTCATTCGGAACAATCATCAAGCAACCATATTTTATTGTATCATAAGAGACTCTTAATCATTCTGACCACGTAATAATCTTATATTGAATCATTCAACGATTGTCAAACAGCCCATCGGTTTAATTTTATATATTTATACTTATTACATAAGCCGATTATATAAGGCATTAAACAGTAAAAAAAATCTCACAAACTGTCAATTTATGATTTATCTGTTAGTAGAGTTTGCCCTCGAATTAGTTATGTCGGTTTTTTATTTACTGCTTTTCTTAAGTGGTCATGTTTTAAAAGTTTGCCATTGTATTAGAAAGTCGTTTTTCTATTAAACATATCAAGTTTGAAAATTTATAGTAAGAGAATAGTTTTTTTTTTTCTAAAACCGAGTTGTTATTTTAGGAAATTAATGGACGGTGGTTGGAAGGCACTGGTGAAGGGAGGGGGAGAAAGTCGTTGTCTGGATTTTGATTTGTTTTCATTACGTAGGGAAGGATGTGGGGATTCGATTTTCTTGACACCAATTATATAATCCAAACTTGCCGTTTTTTTCTTGAACAAATCATTTAAATTATCGTAATTTTAAATGGAAATACATCACAACATAATAATAGAAAGAGAATAATACATATCTGTATTTTCGTATTGAACACATAATTGTGACATGTCATCGACTATCATGATTAGATACGAACCTTGTAGGATCGGAACTGTGTTGGATTATTACGTGCAATGATCTGTTCACCCAGACGATTAGGCTAATAAATTGTTTTGTGTTCAAATATTGCTTAAAATAGAAATATTGTTGAGTCTTACGTGTTTCAATTTATTTATTGAAGTCGATGGACGTATGTGATGTAACTTAATAAAATAGTAGTACAAATAGTAAAAACAGAAAGCATATTCCGAAAAATTAAAAGTTGTTTTTCGTATCCCAATGCAATGTTCAGTTCGATTGAAAATCTTTAAACGGAACGACATCGTAAACATCTTTGAGACGATACCACAATTTCTTTTTGTTTTCAAACCAATTTCTTCTCATTACAGTTGGTTGAATTCAACACTGTTCAATACGTGAAAGAATTAAAAAGAATATGAAGTCTACAATATAATCTGTTTGAAATTTTTCGATGACGTACCCGATAAACCATCATTTAAACTAAAAAACACCACATTAACAAACGACTGATTGCAATCTTCAATATACTATAAAATTTGATTTGCGTTTTGACGAATTTCTTACAACTTCAAGGGGGTATCGAAGAAGAGACACAATCATCTATTCATTTATAAACTCAATAAAAACTCATTAACTGCTTTCATATTTTGTTTCATATAAAAAACTATAAAGATGAAAAATACAGTGTTGTTTCACATGTGAGACGTTTAGAACTGTTTTATTTATAAAAAACTGTTTTAAACGTTTCATGTATACCATAACATTGTATAAACTCAGTATTTTCAAATTTCAATTTTGAGAAACGTTAAAAGAGAAACAATAAGATGGAGACAAAAAGGGAGATGGCAGGGTGACGTGGCGACAAGTTGGATTGGGTATATTTATTTGTTCGAAATGCGAATTTATATCCAATAATCCAACACGTGTACATGGAAATATATTTCATTTAAGGAGTAAAGTTAAATTGTCAGCCTGCTACTGTTACTGACATTTATTTATTTCAAAAATTAAATATTAACAATAACAATAACAATAAAACGATTTATAACCCAAAGTACAAAAAAAATCTATCCGTTTGGGGAATGTTTTTATTCCATTTATATGGAATTTAAAGATCAAGTGTTATAATTTTGTAACGTTTATTAGACTTTAAGTTTGTGATAAGTTATCACTAATGTTATATTAGATTTCTTACTTTTTCATTATTTTGCTTTTAGCTTTTAGTATATATATATAGCTTAGGGGTTGTTTACTGGCGGTTTAATTATGTTTATTAGTCTATTTAGGTTATTCGCACAACTCATTTGGGTTGTTTACTTACGACTTATTTGCATAGAACATGGTTTAATCGCACATATAAAAATGGTGTATTGTCCTCGTTCAGCCACAAAAAATGACACTCCTACTTCTTATTTAAAGCATTAGCTCCTTCCCAAATGAGATATGAGACACCCTATCGTCAACCTCTTTATGATTTTTTGTTTTGATGTTCAAGTATTTAATATTGGAGATGTAAATCGGTCATTTATGTTATTCAGACTATTGGTTCAGATAAAAATAGTAAACAACAACGTCCATTTATTCAGACAAACAAATTTATCCATACATGACTTAATAAAAAATTTGATAAACAGCCCCTTAATTTAAATTGTTTAACGTTTTTAATTTGTTGAGTTGTAGGAGAACACATATTTGCATATATATTTGATATGTTGATTTGTCGGTATAAGTCACGCTATAAAAAACGTCATGACTTCATCATGGTTTGACCTCACTGTTACGTATCATTTCACGTCATTTAAAATTACATATGTTACTCCCGGGTATATTGTTGCATGCGATATCGTTTTGATAGATTAAATTTTACCCAGTAAGTAAGTAAAAAAAAAGACAAGAAAAAATGGATTTTGTTATTAGTAAGGTTCTAGACTTCTTGTAGTTCTCTTTTATATTGTAGAATGGTGTCGGTAAGCATTTATCCGGATAAGCGTTCGACCCATAAGTTTCTTGTAAAGTAAGATTCTTAATTCTTGTCATACTCAATGTAAGTAATATCAAAAAACGATTAAATGTTTTAAACGGTGAATTAATCAAACAAATAAAAAACCAAAAGAAAAACATGATCCAACTCTAATTAATTTATCAATTTACGATCAAACCCACTTCTTAAAAAAGGGTTTTATGTTAAAAACAAAATTGTGTTTCTTGAAATTATATACAATTTCATTATCATGAAATCAAAGATTCTTGAGAATCTTTCAATCCGCCATGGCCATGAAACCCACAAGCTTTCTTCATCCTTTTGTATTTTTCTTCATCAAAACCTTCCGTCTTCATCATCTTCATCTGTTTCACACGAAACCTGCTCTCAAAAAACCCTTCAAATGAAGGTTCTTTTGATGTTCTTATGAAAAATGCAAATCCAACCATGAAATATGCTGACGTCACATAGAAGCAAATCGGTTCCATTACATCCCATGAAAGCTCCCAAAATGTTAACCTCATAAACGCCGCCGTTTGCACCACCAGATACCCTAATCCGCCCCAAAGCTCTCGCCGGACCGCCTTCTCTGCCTTCTCGTCGATCGCCGATTTCCACCGCTCCATCTCTTCCAGTTCCGTTATTTGTTCATCATCTCCGATCATCAGTCCGTTAATGGCTTCCACTACCTGCAATTACAAAAAATCATCAGCTTAATTTGGGATCTTATTGAGTTTTGATGAATTCGTCGAATTTTTTGATGAAATTTACGAAATTATCACCGATTTAACGTACCTGTTCAGGTTTAAGGAAAACGACGTTTCCTAACACGATGACGGAACCGGAATCATCGAGAGCTTTTGCGAGATCCACGCCTTGATCTCTGTTAGAACATCCATCTATGCACATCTGAATGAATTCATCGTACGAGACATGATTTTTCCAACTACTTTTCAACTTTGATTTCACCGTTGCGATTTGCGACGCTCGAAGGATCTTCTTAGCGTCAGCCACCGTCAACTGCTGGTTCTCCGTCTTCGACGAACTCCGAGTGCCGATAAGTCCGTTAAGTCGCACTCGGTTTCTGGCAATGTCGATCTCCCTGAGCGTCTCCAACAACTTCTCACCGCCAGGACGGAAGATCTCCGGCAAGGTGGCGGAAGCTGACAGATACAACGGCCGCCGCTGCAGAAACCGCCGGAAGATGGAGTCTTCTCCGGGATCAGGTGCTACTCCGTCGAGATTCGGTGGCATCAGAGATTGAACTGTGGAAGATGACGATGAAGAAATGCGGCAAGTCCTTAACGTTTGATTTGAGGATTTGTTACTACAGATTTTGAACAATTTTTGCACCAAATTTTGCTTGAACGCCATTGATGACTTGTGTTTGTATTCTTTGTTTGGGTACCCATGAATTTGAAGTTGTTGAGTTCTATTTATAGCTGCCATTAAACGTGATTAGTGACTAATGATTATTGCATCACCATCTTAATCCTCTTTTCTTTTAATTAATTAATTAAAGCCCTAAAAAAGTCAAACTTTCATTTCATTTATCTTTAAAACAGTAAATTATAAATTCGATCCCTTTGGTTTGTCAAAAGTAACATTTTTGGTCTCTTTTATTTTAAAATTACAAAATAATCATCGTTGTTTGCAAAAATGACCAGATTTGGTCCCTTCTTCTAATGATAGTTAAAGAAATGCCCCAAGTGTGGGGCATTTTTGTCTTTTTGTCAATCTTTTATCTAATAAAAAATTACATAAACCAAAATCATAAAATCAATTATGATTGAAAAAAGATAAAAAAGAACTTGATAAAAAGGATGAAGACGTTGTTAGAGGAAGGGATCAAATTTGCATCCTTTTGCAAATCGTGATGGTCATTTTGTAATTTCAAAACTGTAGAGATGAAAAATTGTTATTTTTAACAAACCACAGGGACTAAATTTGTAGTTTACTTTTATAATAAACTTTTTCTCATATTTATGACGTCAAAAGTATGTCTTTTATTTCTTTTTTTCTGGCTAAAACTTGGCACAACTACCTTCACCAGAAAATCACTCGTGAGGGGTCACATGACTGCCTTGATCTACGTACACGTGTAAATTGGCACCGTCTGATTGATTTCAGTTGCCAAATGGCGTATCTACAGTTAAAATTATTTCCAGTAGATATTTTAAATAATAAATATCATATTTTCTAGTTTTGTTCCAACATTTTTTCAGCATTTTTATCTTAAAAATAAATAAAAAAATCTGTAAACTTGATATAAATTATAAAATATTGTGATAATATAATTGATTTTAAAATTTATGAATTAAAAAAGCCGTTACAGTTAAATATAATTTTGATAGAGATTATAATATATGTTTTTTTATTTTAAGAAAATTTTAAACGATTTATTGAAATTGGATATAATTTTTTATAGAGATTCTAACGCTTATTTTTTTATTTTAGAAAAAACTGAAAAAAAAAATACACGTTAGAATTGAATATATTTTTTTATAAAAATTCCTACGTTTGATTCTTTATTTTAGATAAGTTATATAAAATTTACTGGAGTTGAATATAATTTTTTATAGAAATTCTATTTTTTGGTTCTCTATTTAAAAAAAGTTATAAATAATCTATCGGAGATTTTTTTATAAATTAATAAATAAATTATAATAACAAATAGGTGATGGATGGTTGGGTTTAATTTGTTGTATAAATTGGTATATAATCATATTCAACAAATTTTCTATTTTTTATATAAATAATTAAAAAATAAAATCTTAAAAAAATTATATTTAACTTTAACAGATTTTTTATTTTTCAGATTTCAACATTAATTATATTACTGAAATATCCTATGATTTTTAATTGAATAAAGTTTTTCAAAAAAATTATTTGAAATAATAGTAATTTGATTTTATTAGTGTGAATGAATAAAAAATTATTTCTCTTCTGACGTAAACTTTTAGAGAATTATTTAAATTTGGAATTTTATTTTAGAACGAAGTAAAGAATTTATTACAGCAAAATAAAGAATAGTACGTTTACTTACATATTTTATATAAACTGTTGAAGATGCTATAAATTTATGACGAAGTATCGTGTTAGAATAGAAGTTAAACTGAAAAGCTTAATATGAAATCTGGATCTTTGATCTTAATCTCACCCACACCCATGCGTTGTTGTTATCACGGGAATTGATCCAGTACATTTTGATGCATCGTATTAGTGTTGATTTTTAAATAGAATTTATTTAAGGGTGAAAATAATTTCTTACATTTTTTATTGTGATCAGCATAACTTTCATTCTCATCAGAACCAAACTCATAAAATTAGTTTATAATTATAGTTATTTTAGTTTTGTGAATATGTTGAACCCGAACCAGGATCCGGACCCGGATGTGAAAATGGTCGGTGATCGGTTGGGTTTGTTTTTGTTGTATAAATTGGACCATAAATTCGGTTCAAGTTAATGGGAGGAAGAGAGAGTGAACCATGCCAAACAACTAGAAGAAAAGAAAAAGAGTAAATTACATTTTTAGTCCGTATAATTTGTTAAAATTGCTATTTTTGTCATAGTATTTTTCAAATTTTTATTTCTATCCCTCAGAATTCATATTGTTTCCATTATTATAATTTACAATTTATTTTAGTTTTAGTACTTGTGATTTATAGTTCATTTCCATTTTCGTTCCTCATACTTAAAAATGAGAGTTATGTGACGTTTGTTTTTTAAAAGGTACCAAAGTCTGAATTCTGATTTATAAGAGGTGTTGTTGAAGTCTAAAATCTGAATCGGTTAAACTAGTGTAAAAATATAAAACATAAATAGTTTTTTACAAAGGTATAAAAGATAAATAGTTTTTGCTAACAAATCTATTTTAATTCCCAAAATTTGAACCATTTGATAGAGGTCGGATTAAGATTAAGAGGTATTAAATGACATGTTTAGCACTTAAATTTCAATGGACATTTAGAGCTTTTAAACTCTTATTTATAAATAAAAAACAAAAACGTCTGAACGAGTCAGGCTTCAGAGGTATTAAAAGAAAATTTTGAAAAAAAAAACAGTCTCTTAGGGGTCGTTTACCAAATGCTTACATGGGTAAGCACTTACCAAGTCACATTATCTTACCTGATGAATATGACAAGAATCAAGAATCTTACCCGGTAAGAGAAAAATCAAGGACCAAGAGTCTTACTCGGTAAGTGATGACGATGACTCTTACCACGGTTAGCGCTTACTGCATAAACTATTACATACAATGTCGTTTTGGTAGACTCAAATCTTACTCGGTAAGTAAACGATAGTATTCGATTTTAGCAGTAAGCGCTTACCGGGTAAGTGTTTAGGTAAACGGCCCCTTAGTCTTCAAAAATACCTATTAATTACAAACCATAAGGACTAAAACTAAAACTTCAAAACTATAGGGTTAAAAGTCACATTTTTAACAAACCAGAGGGACAAAAATGTAATTTAGGGAGCATAGAAGGGAAAGACAAACGTGTTTGGCTTTGGACTTTGCCACTTTGGGGAGGTTTGGTGATGTGGAATTGAAGATGAGACCTCGAGATAGTAAAATCTGCTCTGGATACAACCTCTCACATTTATTGCATATTTTCATCAAACCCCCAACTTTTTTATTATTTTATTTTTATTAATTTGTTATTACTGACAAATTAATTAAAATAGTCATTTTTAGATATTGGTTTTGTCTCTTAGCCGTTTTTCTTCTAAAATTATTAAAATATAAAATAAAAAGTTTTTGAAACAGGTCCGCAAGTGTAAGGACCAAATCTATAAATTAGTTCCAACACATCTGCAAGTAGAGGTGTAAACGAGTCGAATCGAACCGAGTAGTAAGTTAATCGAGCTGGGCTTGAAAAGTTAATATTAGGTTCAAGCTCGATTAACTTTTTCAATATAGGGCTCGAGCTCGAATATTTTTTGAATTATCGAGGTCGAGCTCGATGCTCATTTATGGGTTTGAACTCGTGATCGATTAACTAGTTTATCTGCTCGAGCTCGATGATTTTTATATTTTTATTGTATGGTTAATAAATATATGAGTATGTTTGTCTCGACTCGAGAAATTGAATCGAGTTTTCGACGGAGTCGAGTCGAATCTTAGAGTTATAAGGCTCGACTTGTTAAGCTAAACGAGTTTTTTTTGTGTTGACGATCGACTTGAGCTCAAGAATTATTAAGGTTGAGCTCGAGATAGACGAGCTCGAACTCAAGTAGCTCGTTAAAAACTCGTATCATTTACACCCCTATTCGCAAGTGGCACTTCCTATATCCATTTTACATATTTGATCTCTGCGTTTGCGGATCTGGCTCAAATACTTCTTTTTTTTACACTTTGACCCCTTCGTAAATTTCGGGCTGCCACATGCGGAGGTAGTGACTATTTTGATGATTTTAGGAGAGAAATGACTAAGATGTGAAACCACAAGCCAAAAAATGTCTATTTTAATTATCTGTACAATATTATAAATCATTTGATAGAAATTTTTAAAAACCATTTTTATACACGAAGTACTGATAACTGATGCATATTACTTAAAATTTAAGATTACAAGTAAATTGTGCGTAAATACAGCTTATTAAAACTCCATGTTTGAATTCGTGTAATAACAGATAAACATCTCATTTTAAATATCTAATCTATCTATACTATATTATAAAGCATTTAACAAAAACTCTTGAAAACCATTTTTTATGCTTGAAGTACTGCTTATTGATACATATTACTTGAAATTCAAAATTATAAGTAAATTGTGCGTAAGAAAGTCCATGTTTGAATTCGTGCAACTACAGATATACATAATCAAATTAAGGATAAACATCTCAATTTTAAATTAAAAATAATAATAATTAGAATAATCATTAAATTGTAACAAAATATTCAATTATTATATTTATAAAAAGTTATATTATTAAACAAAAATAAATTAGTTTGTTATTAAACTTAAATTAAATTCTAATAAAAAAAAGTAAACTAAAGAAGTTACACAAAAAACAATAACTTTTAGACTGTTAATTTGATATTAATATTGATATTTTGTTTAAAATTTTTATGATATTGAGATGTATCTCGTTGTATTACACAAGTACCCTTCTAGTTTCCTTATAATATAAAGAAAGTGTTAGGACCAAAATTGGTCCTGATTAATCTAAAAATTTTATTAAAGCAATTCGGGATAAAGAATGAAAATTCAGAGATCTGCTGAGCTAAAATGACTAAGTCTGGAAGAGCACCCAGAGGCTCTCTGAACGACCCGAGCTCGGGTGCTCGGACACAGAGCTCGCACACTCGGACGTAGAGCACGGGTACTCGGATACAAACGACAAGAAGACCGGAGACATGCGCATGCACCTAAACGCCAAGTTCTCAGATACAGGGCGTAGACACATAACTATTTGAATAGTAATTAAATGAGTTTATCGTATTCACATTATTACTAAAGGCGTTATAATTTTTTATATTCATTATTTAAATAATTGTAAATAATTTGATGAGTTTAATCTATTCTCATTATTACGAAGTTGAATGTTTTTTGTAACGGTTTTGAAAAATAATAATCAAGTCTTAGAAACCAATTCTTTATCTTTAAGACGTAAAAAATAGATTAAATGCTTGTTTGGAACCTTCCAAAATTATATTGTTTTTTTGAATTTAATTTTATGAAACATGAAGCTGATAATAGAATATCAAAATCTCATATTTAAAATGCATTATTATTTCTCATTCATTATTTATTTTTCTTATTGTTAGCCTTTCATCTTTATGTGTTGCTTTCGAGTGAGATGTCAATAAAAAGAAAGTAATTGTAGAATGAGGGGTTGAATACAATTACTCAAAAAATTTCAACTTTTTAATTCTTATTGATGAATATTAAGAATTAACACATAGAAATACAATACAAATTGTTGTGGAAAAAGAAAAGATAACCTAACCTAAATAAAGCTTTCACGGATAAAAGCTTATAAGAACAACAAAAAGAGTACTTGCAATGAAATAAAGAACACTAAGTTTTTCATCCAGATGAGAGTAAGAGAGCAATAGAAAAAATCCGACTGCCTTGAGAATGCACTTATAAATTATTTCAGGGAAATGTAGTTTGTATGAGAGATGCACTATGTCTATTATACTACTTTCACGCATTAAATACACAAGAACACTAAGGGTTAACTTGACCATAGTTGATATATCATTTTCATCATACTCTGCGTGCATACAACTTGTTTATGTAGAGACAAACCTACTGATAAAGAATGTCTCTATCAGGTATAAGTTTTGCAGAGATACGGTCAATCTATAGGGAGATCTTCTTTGAATAGATTAGTAGCTTCAAACAGATTCTTACAAATCTAAGTGCATGGAGATCTTCCTTCATTCGGCTAGTAGCTTCAAAACATCTTCAGTCTTCAAATCAACTGATTTGGAGTCTTGGTGTGTAATTAAGTATGTACCAAGAAACCAATATACAGAGAAACCAATAACTACTAAATATTGATAGGATAGTAAGACAGATTAGTGGCTCATCATCAAATCAATAGATGATCCAACAATATGTATACTTCAAGCTAAAACGAATGACAACTGATGATTCTATCGAGTACTTGTAACCTTTTGATAGTTGGTGTGCACGGGAGGATCGGGGAGGAATGTGACAGAAAGAAATAAGCGAATGAAATGTTGTTTTGCATTCGATGCTTCACACTAAAAGTTACTTTATGTAGTTATGAAATTCTATAATAAACAAGAAAATATATTAGTTTATTGCATTGCCATTTTATTTTACGTTAAACCACATGTATAATTAGTTTATCAAATCTTTTGAGAAACCAAACTTGTTACTGATTATATAATTAATACGATAATACTGCTTCAAATTAGCAATTCGTTACTGTTTCATTTACATACAATTGTACAAACCATAATGAAATTGGTATGGGATTGATGGGGAGAATCGAAAACGATTCAGAAATGTAAATATAAATCTTCAACCATTGATCTGTAACATATTTGGAAACATGGCATCAGATGCATTTCTATCTCTGATTTCCACATATATTCTTTATATTGTGATTAATTTTATATAAAGACAAATTCATATTTTAGTTAAAAGGTCAAAAATGATATTGTTATTGTATTTTTTTTTCGTAATTATGATTTTATTTCAAGTATTAATTTATGATTTTGTATGATTATTATTGAATATTTTAATTGAAATATTTAAAAGATAAAATCTGTTATGGCAATATATATCAAAAGCCAAAGAAGTTGAGCTTATATTACTACTTGTTTGATTACGTATATATCAGCTTCTTGGATATGGGTGTTTATGGGTTGAGTTGATCGGGTTAAAGACATTTGAACAACCCAATCTAATGTTTGCGGTTTGAAAATCTTAACCCAATCCAACCCAATCCAACTCAAATCAAAGTGCAACTCAACCCAACCCAAACCGTACGGGTTGGTCATGTTGATACTTTGGTACATTAAAATATTTTTTAAACCTTGAATATGTTATTTCTCTACTCATAATTTCTTTTTCATCATCAATTATTTGATACAACTTATCTGTACTTCATACGTATATCATATTCAGTTAATTTTCTCAATTTACATATATATGTTCACAGTTACTGAACATATATACGAATGAATTATATAGAAATGTGAATTGATTGAAAATATGTGTATATGAAGAACGTACGTGATAGTGTAATTGTCTATGTTTATATATAATAGAATTTCAACAATCATATTAAATCTAAGAAATAAAAGGATATCGTCTTCATCGGGTTAGGTTGGGTTCAAATATTAGTAACCCAATATCTAGGTTTGAAAACTTTACAACTCGATTAGACATCGGGTTGAGTTATTTCGCGTCGGATAGGGTTGATCGCGTTGGTCGGGTTTTTGAGCACCCCTACTCTTGGGCATGTATTCGTCCTTATCATGAAGTTTTTGATACTCATTAGATGTCTTGACATATTTTTATGCATAACATAGTTATACTTTAATGTACTGATAACATGTTAACATAATTAAACGATTGTAAATAAATAAAATGAAAATATACTTTTCAAAACATACAAATCATATATCCCATTTGGGAAAATGTATACAAACCCTCACCAAAGCATATTGGTTTCTGAATCCGACCTAACATTGAATCGGTAGATAACACCTAATTATGTGAACTTCATAAAAGTTCGTTTTAGTCACTAGTTTGATATAATTAATGTTGTTAAATAAATCCTAATGCATTCTTTTAGTAAAGTCAAATTCCAAAAACTCTCTCTCTCTCTCTCTCTCTCTTGCGTTCTTGCTCTTTCCGTAACATACATGCACACACAAACACCCAATCAAATATGCACACGATATAAACACGATATAAACAACCTTAAGAAATTCTTTATCGGGATGTTCACAATGTGTATACAAATGATAGATTTAGAGGATGTTTACAATGTGCTAACAAGATACACCAGATCTCATAGATTCATACTATATTCACAATTTTTTACATACTATATATAATAGTATTTCTAAAAAATGGTCCACAATATGTTCAACTTGTATACACATTCAGTTATGTGTGCACGTATATGTTACAAGAGAGGTGGGGGGTTAATACATTAGATATTTTTTTTTTCAAACAAAAGTTTTGGTATAAATTGGATCTCACAACTTAGAATAAACATATTAATTGCATTTTGAGGCACTTAATCCAGTCCTATTCTAAGCTAACGTTCCGTCATTTTCTTCTGTTATGTTCTTCAATTTCCTGTTTAAACATAATCATTGATGTACCAACAAAATTAATATCTGAAAAGGATGACTTTGTCAAATACCAAATCATTCCACATGTTGTGGCTGTATTTTTACATATATACATACACAAATATACATATGTAACACATGAGTTGGGTTTAAGTGAGAGGACTAGTTATGATGAAAAGTGTAATATCAAATCTTTCTAATTGAATGTCAACACTAATGAAAAAACTGATGAAATAAAATCATGAATATCTTTATATAGGTTTCTGACTGAGGATTAGATATAGCCAAAAACCGGTCCGGGGCCGGTCCCAAATCGGTCCCAGGCCGAAATAGTAACAATCTGGACCAATCCCGATGTAACGTCTCGTTGAAAATATTAAGGCCCAGTTAAGTGTACTTGTACCGGTTAGGGTAACGGGTCCCGGACCGTGCCCAAACCGGTCCTATATTGAAAATTCAACTTTTTCATATTCTTTTTGAATTTTTATTATATATTTTTTACAATACTTAATGTTATTTAAAGAATTTGAGTGTTTCTTTATTTTAGAAAAATAAAAAAAAACTCTATTAAACATACTCTTAAAAATATGTTTTTTGACCAAAAAAAAAATTATTCTCTCGTTTACACATGTATTTTATCTCAAGAATTAAAAAATCTTAATCAATCCCAGACACAGAACATCTTCCCAACCTTTTTCATTTATTAATTTATATTATCGATTACTAATATTAATAATATTTTTTATATATTATTTAAAACAATTGATTTATAATTTATTTAAATGAATTTATAAGATTTAAATAATATATATTCTCAATATTATAAAATTTAATCAATCAAATAGTATGACAAAATATCTAAAAGTTGATAATATCCAAAACTAAATTACGTTAATTAGATAAATAAATATATAAAACAAAATTTAAATTAGAATTTTCTTTAAGTAAAGGGTAAAAAAAAAATATAAAACAAAGAAGAAATCTAAAACAAAAAAATAAAAACAATTTTTTTTTGCAATTGTGGACCGGATTTTGTGTTAAAGAAACAGGATTTTCACAAGCTAGCCCACGACTTGAACCGGGCTTATCTGGCCCGTGTTTGGAGATGACCCAAAAACCAAGAGTTTAGTTGTCATTTAGCCTTTTCTTTTAGGGTTGGGCCCATTTGTGCAAACTAAGAAATTCGTGAAATTAGTTTGTAGGGCCTACATGAATTCTATAATTAGTTCATTCTTGTTTCAAGGAAAACTGTATAGAGCTTTAAAAGTACTTCAATCCATTCGCAAAGATGACTTCTTACACTTCAATCAATTTCGCTAGGCCTAACTTGAGTGCTTACTTAATAATAACCATTGAACACTATCGTTTACTTATTAGGTAAGATTTAAGTCATTAAAACGGTATCATATGCTACAATTATCCCGGTAAACGCTTACTATGATAAGAGTCATCGCTCTCATTTATCGGGTAAGATTATGATACTTGATAAATGTTTACCCGAATAAGCATCTAGAATTGTTTGCCAATTTGTAGCATTCAAGAAACAAGTGCATGAGCTTAATCCATAAAAACATAGTCCATAAATGAAACAACATTTCTTTGGTGAATTCACAGACTTTTAACAACAAAATATGGAAAAACTGAACCAAATTAGCTTTAAAATAGCTACATATTATATATATAGTTAATATGAATCACTAGGGTTCTTCGATAACCTCTGCACAATCATCTTTCTTGCTTTACTTATATCCCCTCGAATTTTAAACGCATGATCACTCAAATCATCAATCGTCTTCCCAAAATCATTCACATTCTTCCTCATTTCATCCACCGCCATTGCCACCGCCTCTTCTTCTTCTTCCTTGATCGCGAACTCTGCATTCTGCAGCAAACCCTCCATCTCGATCCCCAGTTTATCCACTAAAGCTTTGATATTAACCAAATCTTTAATAACAATGGAGCTCCCAATCTGCATCGAACTAATCAGCTCCCTTTGCCCTTTCAATTCCGTTTCATATTTCTTCCATAACGAATTAACCCACTTCCCCATGGATCCTAACGGCACCGCCGCTGCCGCCGCCAATGCCACCACTACAGGCGGAGCAGCCACGGCGGCAGCCACCACTGAACAAATCAAAACGGTACTGAAAGTAATGACGAATATGACGTTCGTCAATTTCCTCCAAGTCTTTGTTGATTTCAATTTCTTCGCTACTTTACCCTTCTGTTTTTGCAATTTCTTCAACATTGAAAGCTGTTGTTTGTAAACAGATTGAAAGTTCTCGAAAAATTCCTCTGAGAATGGAGCTTCTAAAGCTTCGAATCGTTTGAATTGTTCAAGGGTTTTCAAGTAATCGTTATCTCCATCGAATTGATTGATCGCAATCTTAAGAAATGATGAGCTATGACGAGCGTTTTTCAAGCAATTCTCGAGGGAAATGCAGAAATCAAGCGTTAAGATGCTGAGATCGAAGAAATCTTCAACTAACGAAAACAATTCGTCGTTTTTCCAAATGTCCTTTTTGCATTCGAGTATAACTTTGACTACTTCTTGATTCATATCGAGCAGACTTCCGGTGACTTCACGGAGGGAGTCAAGGGAAAGGGAACGAACCTCGACGCCGGCGGCGAGAGAATTAATGACCCGAGTGGTTCGATCTTGTAGAGTCGAATCGAAAGATTGGAGATCCGGATCCGATCGGCAAGCTTCTTGGTAAGAGTTTAGATCTGGGCTGAGCATCAATTTTGATGTCGAGTGAGTGCCGGAAGAAGACGACGAACCTGCCGGTGGGTGTACTCCATTGTTGCCGGAATCTGTACTAAATACACAACCCATCGGTTTTCCGATGGGGGGTTTATCCTGAAAATGGTTGAGTGATGGAGAAGAGTAGTGTTATTTTGAGATTTTTAGATAATTGAAGGAGAAAATTGGGATCTTTTTGAAGATCCGGCGGAGGTTTGCCTTTGAATATCAAGTCAACGCTGTGGGTTGAATTATGTTTGATTACGACGGAGGAACACCGCGTAGAAACTTCGTTGCTGACGGATGAAATGACGAAACTGCCCATCACTTGAAAAGCACGCATGGACTATTTTACCCTCACGTTTCATGTTTTCATTGAAATCAAAATACGAGTAAACCAGAAATTTGGTCCCTAGGATTCGTCAGAAAATAAAGTAAAACTATTATTATGGTTTGTAAAAACGTCTGATTTTTTTAACAACTGTCAAAAAATTCCGTTGAATGAAAAACATTTCCATCTTGTTATCGATTCCTTTTGTCTTTTACATAGTTAAAATCGATTATATTTCGTCATTATAATTTTACTTTCTTATTCGTTCGATTTCTGCAATTAACGTCATTCAAGTGCGAGCCGTTGATTTGTCTTTTGGGATCTATATTTAAAAAAATGCCATATAAAAAAGTTAATTGGACATTCTATTCTAAAAGACATCCAAAATATTTTATACTTATTGTAACATATTTACATGAGACGTTCATTTTTTCTGTATAACTCAATGACTTATGAAACCGAAAACTATACATTTTATTAATAATATTACATACAGTTGTCTGGTAAAAATAGTAAATTATTTGTACCTATTTAAAACTTTTATGTGAGGAGTGCTCAAGAGTTTGCCTTGAACAATGCTCACTACAGAAATCGCACTCATAAAAACTAAAATTATAATGATCAAAAACATTTATAAAAACTAATTGTTTTCAACATATTTAATTATTAATATATTTTTTTAATAAAAAGTTATATAGTTTTATGAAAAATTAAAATTCAAAAAAGAACCAACAAATATGTTTAATAAAATAAAAAGGAAAAATAAATCAAAAGACTAAAACAACCTGTAGGGGTGAAAATCGTAATTTCAAAACCATAAGAACAAAAATTGCAATCTTTCTCAAACCAAAAGGACTAAGATCGTAGTTTATCCGGTTTTATTTTGTATGTTTAATAAAGAATAAAACAATTTAATTAAATTATATATCAAATTAAACATCTTGATTTTTTAAAACACAAATAATTAGAATTGTTTCTTATAAATCTGTAAAATCAATGGAAGTCAATATTTTAGCACCAAAATGTTTGGTATGGAAGGTTCTTTGGTTTGAAACATGACCATTTCAACATTATTATTTAAATCGCTTATATTAATTAATTATAATTAAACAATATAATTTTAACTTTTTTTATATAAACAAGTTAAGAGCATCCGTAAAATGAAGGCTTTTATTGAGGTTCATGTTAAAGTTTCTAAAAAAATATATACTGTGGGATAGAAGTTTTTACTTAATTACAAGTTTTTATAAAAACACATATATTTGAACAAAATCCTATGTTCTTATAACATTACTTTTTTCTATTATTTTTTAAGCATTTTATTATGTACAAATCTATAAAAATACAAGTTAAAATTAATTAAATATTTATTAATTTTGTTTGATTTTTTTCGTATCTTATAAATTTATATAATAATTTATAAATAAACTTACATTTTATTGAAAAATAAAAAGTGGGATTTTTATAAAACCTTTATTAAGATGTTATTTAATTGAGGTAATACTGATGTAGCAAGAAAAACAGATGGAAAATGAGTTTTAAAAAGTTCCACTAGTGTGGATACTTATATTTTATTGTTAATAAATCAAATAAATAGTATTTAGAAACTTAATTAAAATAAATAAACAATCAAATAATTCAAAACTCATTACATGTGTTGTTTACTTGATTTTTCGATAAATTTGATTTTTTACATAAACTTTTTCTAAGAACTTATTGATTAAGTCAAAATTCTATATCATTAAGTCATTACTGTCTACCAAACAATCATATCTAACCAATCGAATAAGTCGTGAATTCTATTAAAATTCTAATAAAATATGTTTTTTTCATTTTGTTTTTTGTTTTTTAATTGTGGAAAATTGATTTAATATTATTCTTTACATTCTCTTGTTCACATGCACCATCGCCGTGTTTTGGAATTTGGAATGTGAAAGGAATCGTGACAATTGACCAATTTGACCACTTCAGCTTCTATATATTCGATATTGTTTATAAATTAATAATTAATATTTAAATAATATAAAATAAATAGAATCAAATAAGTCGTTGTAGTATAGTGGTAAGTATTCCCGCCTGTCACGCGGGTGACCCGGGTTCGATCCCCGGCAACGGCGTTTTCCATTTTTTTGTGAACTCGTTTTTTGATTTTTATAAGGTTATTTTAAGTGCTTGAAAGACGAGTTTTAATTGAAGAACAAGAGAGATAAGCACACATGTCGATACAACAGTCAAAACAGTAAACTCTGAGTACGTAAGGAAAAACTAGGCCTTGTTGAATGTGTACGAGAGTCGAAGCAAGCAAAACGACATAAACATGTTGTTTGTATCGTATTCTGGACATTTTTACTATGATGTGATAGTTTGATCATATCCCACTTGTCTAAACACATATGAAGGTGGTTCATGATGCTGTGATCAAATAAGAAAAAAAAGACAGATATAATTTATATCTTGAGTTTGTGAAGATTGTGCCATTTGCAAGCTTGAAATTTGCACGATTTCACGCGGATGCTAGGAGGGTGAAACGTTATGTATTTGAAGATGTAAGCTTGTAATCATTTATCCAGTGAGTTCTAAATACTGATAATATATTTTGAGTCTTCATGTATCTGATTATTTTAGAAATGACTCATATGTTAGTGCCGCTACAACCCAAGTAGTTTGAAAAAGACAAGAGCATGAACCTAATTCATCAAAAGATAATGGATAAATCAAACATTTCTTTGGTGAATTCAGAACAACAAGAAACGAAAATATTGAACCATAGTAGCTTACAATAGTTATATATGACAAGAGTTCAAACGAAAACGCCTTAATTCAAAAAAAAATGAAGACACATTTTTACTATAGACAATAACATGTGATACTAAATCAAAGAGAAGAACGACCCTTGGGATGATCTAGGTCGCAAGCTAAGTCATCCACACACTACTATGTGAAAAAAGGTGCTTTACATGTTTTCGCAAAATAAAGATGTTCAAACTTCCGCTATATATATATATATATATATATATATATACACACACACACACACATATATATAGGCTCATGTTCATGTGAAAAGCGTAAAAAATGAAAAAAAAAATGGGCAACTTGGTAGTTGTTCATTTGTACGGTATACACATGTGAATACAAGTAATTTGTAATCAATTTGTTTGCATACACATATACAGGTACATAAGAAGCAAGAAAGAACTTCTATTACGTGTATGCATATGTGTATAGCGTCTGGAATTCTCAGTGTTCTATTTTTTTAGAGTTTCTCTTGAACGTCCCTCTCTCTCTCTCTCTCTCTCTATATATATATATATATATATATATAGAGGGTTGGTTCTGATAAGAAGTGTTAAAATGAGAAGCTTAAGAAGGGATCTCCACCATTGGATGAACATTAGGATGCGATGTACCGAGATGCATTGGATCAATCCCCGTATCAAGCGCGATTCATGAGTGAATTTGAGATTAAAGTTAATCAAGAGTCCAGATCTCTTTTTATGTTTCTCACCTTACATCTCTTTCTCATACACACGCACATAGCTAATGTGAGTCATGACGAATGATCGTGTGAGAAAGAAAGTTAATGTGAAAATCGTAAAAATTGATCAACTTTGATCACTTGTAATCTCAAACCCACTCATGAATCACGTTTGATATGAGATGCATCTCATGCTAACGTGCATCGAATGGTGAAGATCCCTTTTACATTTCTCATCTAACTCTTATTCTCGCCTGTCGCCGGAATGCAACCCTTGAGTAACCTCCTTCACGATCATGTCTCTTGCTCTAACTATATCCCCTCGAATTTTAAGAGAATGACGACTCAAATCAGCAATCGTCTTCTCAAAATCACTCATAATTCTTCTCATTTCATTCACCGCCGCTGCAACTGCATCTGCAACTGCCACCGCCTCCGCATCTTTTTCCTCTTCCTTGATCGCAAATTCTGCCTTTTGCAGCAAATCCTCTCTCTCATTCCCAAATTTATCCACTAAAGCCTTGATGTTTTTCAACTCTGCGATAACAACATCGTTCCCGGTGTCCATTGATATCATCACCTTCCTTTGCCCTTTCAATTCCGTTTCGTATTCCTTCCATAACGAATCAACCCATTTCCCCATCGGTCCTACTGCCGCTGCCGCCGCCGCTGCTAATGCTATAACCACCGCTGGAGCTGACACGGCGGCAGTCACCACTGTGCAGATCAAGACGGCACTGAAAGTGACGACGAATATCACGTTGGTCAATTTCCTCCACACCTTTGCTGATTTCAACTTCTTGGCTACTTTACCCGTTTGTTTTTCCAATTTCTTTTGCATCGATTGTTGTTGTTCACAAACCGATTCATATTTTCTGAAAAACTCCACTGGGAATGGAGCTTCTAAAGCTTTGAATTGTTTGAAATGCTCAAGGGTTTTCAAGTGATCGTTATCTTCATCGAATTGCTTGATCGCAATCTGAAGAAACGATGAGCTATAACTAGCGTTTTTCAAGCAATTCTCGAGCGATATGCAGAAATCAAGGATTAAGATGCTAAGACGAAAGAAATCTTTAACTAACGAGGACAGTTCGTGGCTTTTAGAAATGTCTTCTTCGCATTCGAGTAAGAATTTGACAACGTCTTGATTCATATCATGCAGACTTCCGATGACTTGACGGAGGGAGTCAAGAGAAAGGGAACGAACCTGAACGTCGGCGGCGACAGATTTGATGACCCGAGTAGTTCGATCTCGTTGGGTCGAATCGAAAGATTTGAGATCCGGATCCGATCGGCAAGCATCTTGGTAAGAGGTTAGATCCGGGTTCAACTTAAATTTTGATGAACACGACGACCACCAGCGTGGGTGGCCGGAATGTTTACTAAACAGACAACCCATCGGTTTTCCGGTGGGGGGTTTTATCGTCAAAATGGTTTAAATCGAAGTTATTTTGAGAATTGTAGATAATTTAAAGGAGAAAATTGGAATCTTTTTGAAGATCCGACAAGACTTTTGCATTTTAATCTAAGTCAACGGTATATGTGTTGAGTTATGTTTGATTACGTAGGAACACGACGTAGGAAATGACGAAACTGCCCATCATTGACCATTTCACCCTCATGTTTTATTTTTAAAGCGAATTACACGGAATTTAGTTTTAATTTGGACGCGGTGATTTAAATGCATTAATCACATTATATAAAACACTCTCGTAATATAGTGCAAAATAAAATATAATTGTTTGGTAATCGTTTACGATAAAATTAAAGCGTTGAATGGTTAAAGAAGAACCATGATGCAAAATCATTCAAATGATTTTAGAACAATTATGAGACATAATTTTTTTTTGCCAAACAAGATTCACCTGTTAAAAATTTAAAAACTACATCTTAATAAAACTATAAAATAGTAAACTAACAACCTCTAAATCACACTTTTGTTCCAATGATTGCCACCCATTATTGACTTTGGTCCCTTTTTTGAAGTAATTAAAATTTTAATCACTATAGTTGCCATTTTGCTTTACTTTTCCTTCCTCATACTAACTCTCGTTAAAAAAAAAAATTTGTTAGTTCCAAGAGTATTTTGGTCTTTTCAATTTTTTGTCTTTTTATTTTTTATTTTATTAAAGCTTTTTGTCTTTTATGTCGATAATAGAGATACCTTCACACTCATCCCACTTGTCTTCTTCCTTCATTGTCGATCACACGCTCCTAACCACCCCTCCCCCTCCGGTCATCTTTCCGGTAAATCCAAACCCTAATCAAACCCTTGTCATGAACTAAACCCAACAACCGTATGAGACCTTTTCATTGTCGTTCTACGTCTCTTGGTCGTACGTGAATGACCTACTCCAAAATCCCAAAACAAAACCGATCCTCCCCCAATTTTGTAAAGATCTACTTACCTTCCTTTGATTCAAAACCTGAACCTACTCAAATTCAAATGAACCCGACTAAGATGCTTCTGCGGTTTTAGGGATCGAAATATGAGCTAATTTCTTCTGAATTCATCTTTTCCTTAGGTATTGTAGCCGTTTGAAGAGGGGTTGCCCCCCCCCCCCCCTCTCTCTCTCTTTCTCTCCTTTCTTCTATGTGATTTATCAATTCTAGAGGAAAATTCCCCATATTTATGCATGGTTATTGGGTTGGAAATAGGCTTATGCGAATCGTGGAGCCTGCTATTTAAGGATTAGAGGTGGGACAGTTGTTCTGGATCGATTTTGAGCGAGCGAAGGACTTTTGATGGTGGTGTTGAAATGATCTCAAACCTTGTTGTTTTTGACCGATTTTGATCGAGAAGTGGTTGTTGTTTCTCTTTTTCCAAACACGGTTCCCCACCTCTTCTACAGATCAACACTGGTAGTGAAAACCCACTAAATCAAGATGAAGTTTCCTCTCGATCCACATGCACGACAACATCCCCCTTTTTGTCTCTAGATCGTCCAACATCAACTTCGCCTCCTTCTCTGGTGTTGCCCATCTACCATCTTCTCATATCCGAGTTTGCTATCAATGATGCTAGGACCACAACCATCAATTTATTTTAGATTTAGAATTTCTTTGGATTGATTAAAGGTTGTATCCTAGATCGAGGGAAAAGACAGAGGAATAAGATAAGAATAAAGATAAGAACGATGAACATTTATCAAATTAAATATTGACGAAACTACCCCTTAGCTGAGAGCAAAATGGAGTGACTAACGGACCTCAAGTTAATGACGTTAATTTGAACGATCACCGATGTAATAGAAATAAAAAGTTAGGAACCTTCGGTATAGATAATATGTTTAAGGGATCATATTTAATTTAAAAAACAACCATATAAAACTTTAATCTAATTCATTTTTTTGTAAATTATAATATTATTTGTTTGACTTAAGAGATTATAAAATTTTATTTCATACCTAATTAAACCTACTATTCGATTATTAATTATATATTTTAGAAATATAAAATATTATCGTATAAAACAAAATTAAAAGAATTTGCCAGACTATCATCAATATCTTTAATGAGTATTAATGATTATATGCTGTAATATATATATATATATATATTATATAACCCTTGTCATTTGTGCAATCAATACAATTTAATCTCAACCGTTCATTTCATTTGATTAATATGTGATTTCATATGAGTTTTTATTGTTTCCTAATATAAAGTATCGATCATAATTAATGAACCATATTTATCTTTCATAAATATTCAAATCATAATAAATGAACTCTCATCATTTCTATAAATATCTCAATATAGTGATTATATTGGTTGTACAAATACGATGGGTTATATTTGAACCAAACTCTCTCTCTCTCTCTCTCTCTATATATATATATATATATATATATATATATATATATATATATAGGGATGTTATTCTACACCCTATGCCATTCCTACACCCTATACAACCCTCATCTCAACCATTCAATTTTTAATCAATTAATTGTTTCCTAATATAAAGTATTAATCATAATTAATAAACTATATTCATATTACATGAATATTCAAATCATAATAAATGAACTCCAATCATTTCTATAAATATCTCAATTAATTGGGTTGCAAAGGTTGTACAAATGCACAAGGTTGTAAAAGAAATATACCCTATATATATATATATATATACAACCCTTAGCATTTATTATGATTTGAATATATATATATATATATATAGGTTGGTTATTATACAACCCTTGGCATTTGTGTAACTAATACAACTCAATCTCAACCGTCCATTTCATTTGATTAATATGTGATATCGTAGAAGTTTTGATTATTTCTTAATATAAAGTATTGATCATAATTAATGAACCATATTCATCTTTCATAAATATTCAAATCATAATAAATGAACTCTCATCATTTCCATAAATATCTCAATTTATTGGGTTGCATTGGTTGTACAAATGCGATAGATTGTATTTGAAACAAACTCTCTCTCTCTCTCTCTCTCTCTCTCTATATATATATATATATATATATATGTGTGTGTGTGTGTGTGTGTGTGTGACCTAATCAAATGAAAATTGTTTTGTTTGTGGTAATCGTGAGATCCAAATTTGAATCAATCATTTAAATAATTAATGTTATTTTCTAAAATAAAATAAAATGTAAATTGGTAATGTTGACAACTCATACAACCCTATATGTGAAACTGGTATCTTCATAATCATCGCCATTGTTGTTACTGGTCTTGTCGTTGGATTCGGCCTTTTCTGCCGCAACATTTATCCAAAATCTCATAAATGGGTCGGAGAATATTGCTCACTTCCTGATTACTCTCCTCCGCCACCGTTACAATTTCCTTTCCCCTTTGTCACGTTCGTATTGTATCTACTCCATCCGATCCTACCTTCAGTTCCGACGCACCACCACCACCACCACCATCTTTGTTGCTTACTGATCCATCATCGCCGTTGCCGTTGCCGCTGCTCCTCTTCCAGTGTCTATAGTCATTCCTCCTGCTGCAGCTATGCCGACTCCTCCGCTTGCATTTAGTCAATCGAGTCCAGTTCCGTCTTCAGGTCCGATAACTTCGTAACTTAATTATGTCCATTTTCGTATGAATTATTCATTTATTTTAATTTTAGATTTAGATTTGCAGAAATGTTTCTTTGATTTTGATGTTGAAAATATGTTTTCTCTTTCTTAATTTAACGATTTGATATTGAAAATTGTTTCATTTCCAAGAAGGAGCCCACATCCGATCGATATCTTGAACGAATCTAGATCTCCATTTCCATCGAATCAGATCCAAAAACATCCAAATATCAAAGGTCTGCATCTCTCAATCTCCATCGAGATTAGATATGAGAACATCCAGATATCGAAGATTTGTATCGAAGAAAATTTCCGAAAATACATATATGAAAAATCGAAAAAATTGAAGAATATACATGAAAGAAAATTACTGATATTGAATGTATGCGACGTTTCTTTTTGGTAAAATCGTTGGCTAGAAATTGAAGATTTTGTGTATTAAGGTTTAGTATCACACTGATAATATAGTTGGTGTGAGTGGTATCATAGTGGTACCCTAATTGGTACTACATTGGGTATCACAATACCTCTTGTATGTATTTTGGGTATCACAACGTGGATCATTTGTATGTATCTCTTAAATTTATATTATGGATTTGATTTTGTTTTAAAGGTTTGGGTTGGTATCATAGTGATATCAAATGGGTATCACATTGTGTATCTTTGTGATTAGTTGGTACCGACTAGAATAATGTTCACCGGAGATCCGAGGTCGGAGAGAGTGGTTTCTCAAAATACCTAAAATGCCCTATAATTATAATTTTAACTCAAATTACCAAAATTATTAATAACCTAATTTATCCATTGATTTTGTGATTAGAATTGAATCTCACAATTAACACAAACTAATGAGTTGTCTCTTAAATATACCCATATATGTATATATATAGAGAGAGGCGTGTGTATGTGTGTACGTGTGTGCGTGTGTGAAACTAATTATATCAAACGATAATTGAATTAAAGTACATGTTTTCCGTACCTACTTTTTCTTTTTCAAAAATCAAATTATTGGTTTATTTATCACCTGTCATTACAAATAAAATCATGATATTGATTTGGCCTAACAAATTAAATATATATGTTTCTATTTTGTATGTTTAATAAAGAATAAAACAATATATATATATATATAGAGAGAGAGAGAGAGAGAGAGAGAGAGTGTTTTTGTTTTAGAAAGCTTTTCATAAATGAAAGAAACGTGTTCTTTAATTTGAAAGAATAAGGTAAAAAACTTGACGTTCTACATAAAGTCTACTCTAAAAACTTACTGAATAAATCAAATTTCATATTATTAAGTTACTACCAAATAATCATACACAGTTAAACTGTAAGTCTCATTAAACTCATTAAATTGCTAATAAACATGTCCTTATTAAGTGTTAATACTAAGAGGCCGTTTACTAAATGCTTACTCGGTAATTTTCCTTACCGGATGAACATGACAAAAGTCAAAAAATTTATCCAGTAAGAGCATTGATAAAGATGAAGAGTCTTACTTGATAGAGGGTGACGACTCTTACCCAAGTACTTACCGGATAAATTGTTGCATATGATACTATTTTGATATACTACAATATCACCCAATAAAATAAATTACAGTGTCGACTCGTAACAATAAACATTTATCAGATAAGCATTTAAGTAAACGGCTCTTAATACAAGTTCCTTATTTTGTTTTTTAGTTACAGAATCGTCACAGTTGACCAGTTTGATCATGTCAGCTTCTATATATTGGATTTTGTTTATAAATTTATTATAATATAAAATAAATAATATCAAGCAAGTCGTTGTAGTATAGTGGTAAGTATTCCCGCCTGTCACGCGGGTGACCCGGGTTCGATCCCCGGCAGCGGCGTTTATGTTTTTTCTATTTTAATTCTAAAGAAGCCCAATACTTAATGGGCCTTGCAAAACTTGACTTGCTTAAAGCCCATTCAAAAGCCCAAATTTTTTTTTTGAATATGAAAAAATTGACTTTTTTTTTCTTTTTTCGTTTTAGTGTATGAATTAAGCCGTGAATTTGTCTTTTTGTATTTGAACGTTAATTTTTATCCTCTGTTTCTTGTGTTGACTCGTGGTTTGTATTAGTTTTGATGTTAAGGTTATTTCGGGTGCTTGAAAGGCAAGTTTTAACTGAAGAACGAAGACAAATGAGCACGTGTTGACACAACAAGTTTGGAGCAAGGATGGAAAATCCGAGTGTTGTTGAATGTGTACGAGAATTGAAGCAAGCAAAATCGAAAAAAACTTGTTTGTTGGTATCTTATTTTGGACATCTTTACGATGATGTGATATTTGATCATATCCCGCTTGTCTAAACACATATGAAGGTGATTCAAGATGATGTGAACAGATAAAGAAAAAACAGTTTTTAATTTTGAGTTTGCAAAGATCTGCCATTTGCAAGCCTAGAATTTGCATGATCATGCGGGAAGGTCAAGAGGGTGAAAACCTTATGTATTTTCCACACAATTGTGCCTACGCACAAGAAAGCTGAAAGCTGACAACTTTCAGGATGGTTTACAAGCAATAGATTCAGTATGTGGATCTTTTGCTTTTATTCCTGTTCTTTTTTTTTTCTTTTTTTTCATGTGTTGAATAACATTGGGAAGATATTAAAGATCCGAGCTTCTAATCATTTATCCAATTGAGTTCTCGATATTGATAATGTATTTTGATCCTTCGTGCATTTGATTAGTTTATAAATGATTTCTTATATCATTTATGTAGCTTTTAGATTAGGGGTTTGGATAGGTTGAGTTTACTTGCTTGATGTTGATTGGTTTTCAGTTGAATCTTTAGTGAAAACTAGGGTTCAAGTTTAGATTATCAATTAATATAACTTATTTTGTCATTAGTGATTGAACGGAGGTTCGATTGACATTGATTGGTTTCCAGTAGCAGTTGAATATCTAATGGAAGTTAGGGTTTGATTTTAGAACACCCGTTAATATTAACTACTTCGTCATTTGTGAGTTATAGAAGTTAGATCTTGGATTCAAGGGCTGAGCTAACGATTGATGTTCTCCTCCCATGAAAATGTTGGTTGAGAACTAGGCATGGCAACGGGGCGGAGATGGGGCGGGTTTTGTAATCCCCGGTCCCCGGTGGATACGGGAATTAATATCCCGTCCCTGGTCAAATATATTTTAAAACATTATTACATACAAATCATACAAAATCCCGTAAAATACCAACCACCCCGTCGAATTTCATAATCCTATGTTTGTGAGACTTCAATGAAATCTTGGGACTTCAAGTCTAGAAAATCTTTCAAACCAAACATAAGATTGAAATAAATTTCAATTCAAAATTCAATTGCAAACTAAACGGGACGTTAGAATCACCTTCTTCTCGTTTCAAAATCAAAAACCATAGACATTTATCAATCATCATTCTTTAATTACCAAGGAAACACATCTCTGAAAGAAACTATAATCACCATTCAAAATGGTTATAGAAAAGGAACGTACGAACTCAGGTTCTTTCAAAACTTTTACTTCAAGTCAACCAATTGTTTCACAAATTTTCTTCCGTGCTATTAACTAACGTCACAATTGAATCGCATGAGAACCATGCTCTTAAAGCGCCCTTAGTCGTATTTATATGCAGTTAAGCTATCCATCCATTTTTCTCTTCGAAAGACTCGAAAAGTCCATATGATCTATTAGTTTTTTGTCATGTTTGTCGAAGTCTCGTTTGAAAAACTTCATGGTTCGTTTCCACCTCTTCTCAGTTGCACCTCATATATTTTTTTCAGTTAAATTTCATTAACATTTATTTTTTAGTTCATCATACATTGTAATATAATTTATTAACTAACTTTCACCAAACATAATTATTTTACCAACCAACAACTATATTATCTGTTAACAATTAACAGCTAATTTATCAGTCAGATTGAAACCCTATTTTTACATGAGTTGGATTGTTCAATGCATTATGTATGCATTGAAAGAAGAGGCAATCAAATCTCAAATCATTGAAAGCCAAATTGGATGGCTTGATCTCCTGAGACATGGCATCAATCTTGGAATTATAAGAATATATATATATATATATATATATATATATATATATAAACGTACAATGAACCTCGTTTTATTTAATTATGTTACAAACAAAACGAAGTCCGATGTTGTTGGATGATACCCGCATAACGGCTCTTATAACTATGATTTTGTACCAAATAATTGGCACTCTTGGAAGTTGCTACGAACCCATCTAATTAATTTCCATTTTTCTTTAAATATTATTAGTTTCATGATATAAATAAATATTGGAGGAATTAAAAAATGGAATTGAAACACCTGGAGTATTTAATTAATTGCTTCTACGTAGAATTTTCAATTTAGAGTGATTAAATAGAACTGTTATTATCATTTTTCTGTAATGAAAAACTAATATCAAATAAATCATTTTATATCATGAAACTAATTTAATAATTATTATAAAGGTATTTGTACAATGCAGTGAAATACATCTCGATTTTAATGATTTGGTTTGTTCTTTCTTTTTGTCGATGTTATAATACGGTTTTATGTGGTTTTGAGAGATCAATAATGTTTTAATTATTAATTTTTGAACAAAATATAAATTTGAAGATATTATAAAATTTTGATCGATATTAGTATCAAATTATTAAATTTTTTTGTTTTTTGGTGTAATTTATTTAATTCAATTTTTTGTTATAATTTAATTTAGATTTAATAATGAAGTAATTTATTTTTAA
>NC_037534.1:3158452-3167892 GCF_001531365.2 Cynara cardunculus var. scolymus | reverse complement strand
TTAATAATATAATTTTTTTATAAATATAATAATTAAGTATTTTGTTAGAACTCAATGATTAACCTAATTATATTCTAATTTTTTATATTTAAAATTAAATGTTTAACTTATATTTGATTATGTTTGTCTACATTTAATTACACGAATTCAAACATGAAGTTCTAATAAATTTTACTTACACATAATTTACTTATAGTATTGAATTTTAAGTAATATACACTAATAAATATACTTTATTTCATAAAAAACAATTTTCTAAATTTTTTTATTAAATGTTTTATAATATAGTATAGATAAAACATGCATTTACAGTTTCAAAAATAGATGCCAATTTTACAGTAAATCAACTAAATTTGTGAAAAAATAATATTATGATTCTTGCACACACACAAAAAAAAAACATCTCATTTGAAGTGGTTTATTTAGTCATAGTTTTAATCATGATAAAATTAATTCTAATCAATAAAATGATAGTCTATATTATATATATATATATATATATACATTATATTATGAACACATTCTTATAATTACGTATGAACATCATTAAATATCATAAAAGTTATATACACGTAGAAGTTTGTAACATCTTATTAAATACCATAAAAGTAACTTCCACATAAAAATTACCTATTTGCCCTTCATTATTAAATCAAACATTTGAAGTAACCTCTGTTAAAGAATAAATATTATTGGTCTATACCATATTTTTGGTTAACAAAAGATCTTATCTATCTATCTATCTCTCTCTCCCTCTCTCTCTCTCTCTCTCTCTCTCTCTATATATATATAAAATTAATGGGTAAAAGAAAAAGAACCATATATAATAATAAACCCTTTTGTTCATGTTAATTGGGATTAAACCTATAATTCATACTTAATCCACTTGTTTGGGTTCTCAATTAAACAATGTTCATCATGTCTCCTTGTTGTCCCCTTTTTTACCCACTTCATTTTTTTCTATTTCTCTAATGTTTCCTTGATTTTCACATACCATATAATAATTTATCTTTAATTATTTTTTAATTCTACAATAATCTTAATTAATTATTCAATAATGCTACTAACCTTGATTTGATTAATGCATCAAGACTACTTTTTAGATCGTACAGTTACGTTATCATACACAGTTTTTCAAGATTTACGTGTTTATTGTTTCATCAATTACGAGAAAAAACGTACATCTTTTGAAATGAGGTGTTTTTATGTTGTTCATGTGTTCAAAGAAATTACTGGTGGAATATTAAAAACGTGGGTTTTTAATCTTTTCAAAGATTATCGTCGAAGGGTTTTTCAACTGACAGTGAAAAGGAAAAAAAAGTGATTGTCCTACAGGAGAGAGGGGTCCATGAACATGAAAGGCCTAGCTACAAACGCATACACAAACAACATAAAGAAGACCCATGCCAATCAATTTACCATTAACAAGGAAACATCTATCCTATTTTCTATCAGATAATAAATTACAAGAAAACTGTAAAGTTACATTATCAGAAAACGAACGGTAGACCTTTCTTTGCAATCTGAAATCTTGATTTTCAAAGCGTTATGCAACTTTTTATCCAATAATATAAAAGTTATGTACCATTATTCTTCTGAATTTGACTTGAAAGGTCAAAATGGGAAATTTAGGATTTGTTTTATGTGGGGGATAGGGGTTGTACATTGTATGGGCATTGCATTGAAATAATAGCTCTAATAATTGGACCATTCTACCCTTTCCCTAGGTCTATAAGTAGGACGATTTTGGCCCTTGATACCATGCACCATTCCTCCATTGGCTTTAAAGTAGATAGAAATGGGAAGTGAAGATGCAAAGATAAGGCCACAAAGCAAAGGGCTTGGCAAGTTTCTTAAGGAGCAAAGAGGAAGGCTTTACATAATCAAGAGATGTGTGGTCATGCTGCTTTGTTGGCATGATTAGATATTCATACTGTCTTTTTGTCAGACATCTGTTAAAAGAGAACGTGAGGAATGATATCTGAACTTGAGGCTGCAGTGCACACGAGTGAAAATCTTTGTTTTGATATAACTGTAGATATTGTAGACATACAGTTAACATAGGGCTGCTGACCATGTTGCAGTAAAACATGTGTTGTATTTACAGTAGATTTTGGTTTCCAACGAATTGAGATTTTTCGTTTTTTTATCTACCGTACTCAGAGTAAATGTGTCTACAATATGTACCCTTTGAAGCAGAAAAATAAACTATGTTGTTTGGGCAACATTAGTCTGTAAAAAATCCACTGATTCAGATGTTTTAAGAATATAACTTCCAATTTGTCAAATCCAATATTATTTCATCATGTAAGATTCAAAGGTTGATATCAATCATCGTGCGTTAATTTTGTTATTAAAGCATAATAACGTTCTTTAGAAACTAAAAATATTGAGGGCATAAGTTGAAAACACAGATGTTTGCTAAAGATCTAAAAAATAGATGAAACTTTTACAATCAGTTTAACAGTTCATTTTTAGTAGTTCAGGAGTACATATCTAACGAAAATTTTGAAACAAAATCTGTAGTTTTGAAACTGGTTAGATGATTATTGAGATTATGTCAAAAGATTTTATAGATTTAAATCTTAAATATGTTATTAGCTTTTAAGAACTGTATTTTATTGGTCATAAAACTTGAATTTTGTTTTGGATTCTATTAAATAATTTAAGTTCGGTATCATGATTGAAATTATTAACGAATGTTAAATTCTTTAGATTTTTTATTTATGTATGTCAAGAAAATATTATTACTTTAATTCTCTGTTTATTTTACATCACTTATTTATTTTAAATTATTTAAATAAATTAATAAAATATATCTTATAAATAATTTGTTATTACAAATTATTAAAAAAATACTAATAAATACATATGTATATGTTTTTCAATATTAAAATGAAAATAATGAATGGTTAATTGTTTTTTTAATGGTGAATAGAAAAAAAGAAGAAAAAAAAAGAAGAAAAGAAATAAAAAAAATTGCTTGCGCAGTGAAAGCTTACCTCTTATTTTAGTAGCGGTTGATGAAACATTTACCTGATAAACATTTATTGATAAAATTTAATATTATCAGTTATTTATCGGGTAAAATTTTAGTTTACAAAAACGGCATCGTATGCAATAATTTACTCGGTGAACGCTTACCATGGTAAGAGTTGTCACTCTCATTTATTGGGTAAAACTCTTGGTTTTTGTCTCGCTCTTACCGGATAATATTATTGGTCTTTACCATATTCATCCGATAAAGTAATGTAACATGATAAACACTTACCAACAACCCCTTAGTAATCCAACCAAAAATAGTATATATTATCTCCTACTGTGTGTCGTTTGAGCGGTATGGACGAGTGGTAACGCCGGGGACTACAAATTCTTTTTTCCCGTTTAAATCTGGGTACCGCCTCATTAACAAATGAATCAAAATTTCTTTTTCTATTATGTTGATACAACTCGCCTAAAATTTTCAACAGCAGAAAACATACCAGATTATGCCTATGCGTAAAAAACCAAACAACGAAATCGCCCTTGGTAAAAAATAATCAAAGGCAGGAACTCATTATTTTGTGAGATCCATTAGATTTTATCTAAAATACAAATCAAAGTTTAAATTTGGAAATTAATAATTTTGGTAATTTTAACTTAATTTTTTTAAATCATGACATTTTTAGGTATTTTAGAGATCTTGTATCTCCTCTCTTTCCTCTACCACCTGACGTGAACATCCCACTGTATACACATTGTGATTGCTTATGATCGTTATCTCTTTACACTTACTGATCTCCACTGTGATATTCTAAGATACACAATGTGATACAAAAAACCCCCATGAAAATACACTTTGTGATACCGGCATAAAAAATTCAAAGATAATACAATGTGGAGAGTTATATGTATCCTATTTATGGGAGTTATAAGTTTCGTATTTATGAAGATAATAAATTAATTAAACGCATTTATGAGTTGTTTTAATCATAATAAAAAAGAACCATTAGATCGACAATAATGATATACACAAGATCAGTTCTCTTCTAAAACGCAATTCATGAGTTGCTTTAAGGTTAAAAATGATTAAAGGTCCAAATCCCTTTTTACACGTATCACCTTAACTCCTATTCTCACACGATATTTCGTCTATCAAATTAACAACATTTTCAAGTCTAAAAATATTATTCATTACCCTCAAAAGTAATCCAAAATCTGTTGTGAGTAGTCAAGCGAGTACAATAATATTGATTGGTTTAGCGTGTAGGTGCCTAGGACTGAAAATAATTGGACGACCAAAATTGAAGTATGTAGGTAAAACAACTGTACAAAAGTTTAGGGTTATAATTTGACATGAACAGTTTAGTAAATTACTAATTTTATACACCATTTTCCTTATTTTTGTTCCACCTATTTTAATTAGAAAAATATATATTTTTGTCCTCAAACTTTCTGATGCCTTGGTTAGTCACAACACGTGATATTTAGACGCAACGATATGATTTCTCTGTTTCAGGGTCGTATATATGATATCATTTGTGAGCAGGGGCGGATGTAGTGGTTTAAAGGAGGGGGGAAGGGACCCCAGTCAAAAACTCAAAAACAAAAATTCATAGGTTAAAAGTTAGGTTTTACATGATCTACCTTTCACTTTCCCCCCCATTACATTTTTCCGGGGCCCCCAACCCCAATCAAAGCTGTTACTCTAACAAATAAAATCTGTTGAAATCAATCAAAAAAACCAAAAAAGTTATTCGAAATTGACAAAAACACTAAAAAAATCCTTCGAAATCAACCAAAAAACTTTAAAATTCCCTCGAAAACGTTGTAATTAGGTTAAAAACACATCAGACGATTTTGCGGGTTTTTAGTCTACCTTAAAGGTGACCCCACTGAACAAAAATCCTGGATCCGCCACTGTTTGTGAGGTATTGTCGTTTTAGGTTTGTACTAGTGGTATCATTGTACCTAAATCACTATGTGATTTTATAGTGTAAACATATGAGATTAATCACATTAACACACACATATATCACACGTGATCGAAAGAATAAGTCAAAATCCATATGATTTATTGCAAGATAACTATCAAGGCGAGACCTTTAGGAATGAGGTTGTTATTTATCCAAATAAAAATGTCATTTATGCCCATTATTTATTTATTTATTTTGAATTAACTCCTAAATTAATTATGTACATGGTTAAAATACGTTCTTACCTTTTATTTAGGACATAGACCGACCCATAAGTTTTTTCAAACGATGTCACCATTTGACTATAGGAAAAAACTATAGGAAAAAAAAAATCAAACGGTGACACCGTTGACTATAAGAAACAAATATACAAATTTTTTTTTCTTCAATCGGAGACACTATTTGACTAAGAAAATAACACTAACACGATTCTAACTTGAGTCTTGGGTGGTATAAAAATCTTGCAAACCAACTATATCAAATAAAACTTGATCTCATTGTAGTTTAAAAATACATACGGTGACACACAACAGATTAATACGGTTGTACCTTTCACGAACCTAAATTCTTTTACCCTTCGACAGAGGAAAAATATGGTGGCACGTGCCACTAGAGATGGTCAAATTGGCCCGGCCCGGCCCGGGACCGGTAAGGACCGGTTATGGGACCGAAAACCGGGACCGGTTGAGGTTTTTGGTAGTTTCGTGAGACCGGAACCGGTTATGGGACCGACTATGGACCGGCCCGGCCCGGCTCGAAAATTCAAATAATTTTATAAATAAATGTATTTTTAAATAATTTTATAATGTATTTTTATAAGAAAACGTAATTTTAATTATATTAAAACACATTTTTAAAGTGTATTTAAGTGACTCAATTATAAATTTTATAATGTATTAAAAATATATATCATTAAAAAAATCAAAAAAAAATCATATTTTTTTAATGCAAGGACCGGTTGGAACCGAGACCGGGACCGACGGCCCATAACCGGTTATGAAGTACCTTGACCGGTCCTATCATTTTCGGTTGGGACCGGGACCGAGACCGGGACTGGTTACGCTGGGACCGGTTATGGCCGGTTATGAGAAAGATGAGGACTGATTGGGACCGGCCCGGGACCGGTTTTTGGCCATCTCTACGTGCCACCATAACCACCAAAGTAAGTCCGTCCCTGATTTAGGATGTTCTCGTTTGAACCCGTCACTCACCCCCTCTCTCTCTCTCTATATATATATATACATA
Source organism: Cynara cardunculus var. scolymus (assembly GCF_001531365.2). NCBI lineage: Eukaryota > Viridiplantae > Streptophyta > Magnoliopsida > Asterales > Asteraceae > Cynara > Cynara cardunculus. The sequence continues at coordinate 3,161,692 of NC_037534.1, read as the reverse complement.
TGTATATATATATATATGTATATATATGTCAAAAATTGGAAAGAACAAAGCTAGAAGGATGAGTTGGTAAGTCTATAAAGGCATTGAATCCTCCATAAATCATGATTTTTAGCGATGGGTTGGATATAGAAACAAACCTGGCCCCATACCTATGACTACACCCTCACAAATAAAAACATCACTAATACATACCTCATTACCCTTTTAATCCTCCTCTTGAATGTCTCTTTGCTTCTTCTCATTGCTTCATACCTTTTTATCATCATCATACTGATATGTGACAGATATTGTTCGGTTTTTATTGATTTAATATTCAAAAGTTTCGTATGTGCTTCAATGTTTAAAAATATAAATTGATTGGCAATGCAGAGATTGTCCATTGGTATCCCCGTAGCAGTATCATTTGTAATACTTAGATTTCGGTTTTGAGCATAATTGCTTAAGTTTGAGCAGTCAATCTTTATAATACACGTGCAAATCAGTTTAACAAAATCATTTGGCTTGACCACTGATTCTCTGAGAAGAACAACACCCGACATACCATCTTTACTGATATAAGTTCCGTTTATAACTTTAAACCTTGTTGTGCAATTAACGACACATGCAACACATACAAAGCTGATAAGACCCTTTTGTCTAACAACATATCCTAGTAGCGGCCGTGTGGCCTTGTCCAAGTGGTTCGGACTTGGGGCCTCTTTACTTGCTGCTGACTCAGTTGGCGTCAACTAGTTTACCTAAAGATTGATATGACTGACAGTGCTGACCGGTGTTGATTCGGGTAACAAGGCTGACTTATCTCCCTCATTACTAGCAATTTTCACCACCCTCACTTACCTTATGAGTAACATTCTTATACATTTAAATGGATTATTGGTAAGCATCCGGTAAGCGCTTACTGGGTAAGTGTCTTCTCCCTCTCACTTACTGGGTAAGATTATTGGTACTTCCTATGCCTCGTACTGTGTAAGATTATTGGTCCTTGCCACGCCACCTGCTAAGGCAAGTACAACCGCTAAGTTACCCGGTAAGCATTTGGTAAACAGTCAACATCAACTAGTTTACCTAAAAATTGATTTGAGTGATAGTGCTGACAGGTGTTGATTTGGTCAACATGGTCAACTCAATCGGCATCAACTAGTGTACCTAAAGATTGATCTAACTAATACTACCCGTCAACATTATTATTTCACTTACTAGGTCATCACTAGATGATAAAGGTATGTATTTAATCGGTAAGACATGCTATAAAACAATTGATAGAGAACCATTTTAGTCAACGCTTAACCATAACCACATTCGTACCCGGTTAACACTTACCCAAGTTGTGCTGGTGAACGGTTCCTTGCTTAAAATAACCAAGAGGCATCTCACCCCCACGCGTGCAGTCTCCTAACCGTTGTCATTTCGTTCTTATTGCTTCCTCACCTACAGCTTCAACATTTTCTGCTGTAATTTTCTATTGGACCCTTCAGGTCCTTTTTGATCCCCTCCAATTAGCCTTTCTTACGGAAGAATCTGTTCTTGCGGCAGAGTAGCAGTTCATCTTATCATGCAGGGACCTGAAAATTCAACATAGAAATCATTGAACATAAATGATCAAAGATTCATATAGATTACATGTATGATTGTGTACACAGAACCGGTCTCAAATCAAAGAAAACAAAAACCATTTGCACCCAACGATAATTGTATTTGAATGGAATGAATCAAAATTCACAATCATGGAAGCTATATGGTTGTGGATCATTATCTTAGCTCTCTCTCCATCTTGAATGGCAACATCATCTTTTAAGGATTCAACATGGTAGGGGATCAATGTCAGATATCATTACAGCAGCATTTGCCTTCACAAATTTCCTATGATCTTATCTGGCAAAACTTCATTAGATCAAGTGAAATACCCCGGTTCCTCTGCTGCTAAACTTCTGCCTTCCTTAATAGAAACAAGCAACACACTCCTTAATTCCAAGGAATACCATGAAAGGGTGCCCCCCTCTGTGCATGTGTGTGTTAAGCTGTACAAGAAGGGCCATCACAAGCGTTCTACAAATTGAGGTCATGAGCTAGTAGTAAATGTAACAAGCAGACATAATTGAAGTTTACCTTTAATATCAAAGACTATCAGCAATTGTGTATGTTTATTTCTTCTTTCTTCTTCTGGATGTCCTTAAATTACCATAAATAAAACTTCAACTCACTGCACAAATTGTTGACAGGGACCTACGAAGAAGGTGCAAGCCCAAACTTGAAAGAACTACCTCTGTTTGATTGAAATCTCTTAGGTACGATATCGTGATTTAATGATAAAAAAAATGGTGTTACTTCCTGAAAACAATAAAGTAGCAAACTTCAGCAATAACGATTGCCCACCACCAGGATTCCTGATTCAAGTTCTTTATCTTTCTTTTCTTTAAACTAGGCAATGGAAATGCAATCCCAGTTGCAGGCTTACCCAAACCTTAGCAGGGAGGACCAAATGGACTCTCCTGTGGGATGCCTCATTGCATACAAGTTAGGGGGCGTTTGGTTCACAGGATTCCGATGGAATTGGAATGGTCAACTCTTTTGACCAAATTCCATTCCGGGGTTTGGTTTACCTATGAAATGGAATTGAAGTCCATACATTCCACCAACCATGGATTTCATCATTCCATCATAGTGGGAAAGGAATTGAATTTCATCCATTTTTCTTAAGATGATAAAACTACCCCATTAAACCAATTTTCTTAAATTATTATATTTATAGTTTAAGAAAAAATGAAAAATACAAATTCAAATAAAGGGTATTTTGGTCATTTTCATCATTTCATTCCAATTCCTCTATAAACCAAACAGACATATTCCAATTCATTTGACATATTACATTCGATTTCCTACAAACCAAAAACTTGGTCAAACTTGATAACATTTCATTCCAATTCCTTCAAGATTCCAATTCCTATGACAGATTTCATTCCTTTGAAAAACATTTTGGCAATCAAACGCCCTCTTAGGTTCACCATTAGCAAAAAACTGGAAGCAAGCATTGGAGAACAAACATACTGGCAAGTTCAAGCTTATTCACCTTGTTAGATATCCTAAGAGAAATGTCTCCAGAAGCATTTCTTGCTTTCTGATTTAGAGAGAAACTCCACATACATGTTCATAAGGTAAAGAAGTAACAGAGATGACTTCAAAAATCAGTAATAGGAATTGCACAGCAGTAAATGCAGTTAACACTAGATTTTGGGGGGGGGG
>NC_037534.1:3128138-3158426 GCF_001531365.2 Cynara cardunculus var. scolymus | reverse complement strand
AGAGGTTTGGGATGGGGGAGGGGGATGTTTTACCCGGTACATAGGAGGGTTTCTTGTAACCTGGATGGCTAAAGGGGGCCTGGTAGTGAGGATCGCTCCTTGTGCATGTATTTTTAATCTGTTTTTTATGCATGTCACCTTTTCTCTGCATTGTCATGGCTTTTTTATACGTTTTAACACTATTTATCTTGATTTTTGCACGTTTTGTTATGCCACTTAAAAATTTTCCACTGTCCCAAGGTCCTTGCAATCTTGTCAGAATCTGCTAACTTCAAATTTTTCCTTTTACAATTTACGTTTGTGACTTTAATTTCTTTAAACTTCGCAAGTTGGAAGCCTTATATGTGTACATCCTACCCTTCCTAGACCGTACTTCCGGGTGGGAATAACTGGTGAAATTACTATAGACAATCAGCCTCGCTGTTGTTTCATCTCTCAATGAGCAAAATGGAATCATAAAGAGAAAAAACCATAGTGAGAATCTCCAAGTTTTAAAGATATGGTAAATGTTTCTAAACAAATTTCGCAAGTAGGTCACGCATCGGTTTTCTGTATTTCTACAACCATGATGTCAACCTGAAAGGGGATGCTGACCTTGCAGGTATTGCCGAGGCTTCTCAACCCATGTCAAAAGAATCAGACTAGGCATTGCCGAGGCTTCTCAACTTTGCAACAACACATCTGAGGAGAGGGAGGGGTGGAGTTTCTAACAGACTAGAACTGTTTGAGGAACATACTAAAACATATAAGAAAAGGGTAATAGAGAACAATCTAATATGGTGGTGAACATTTTAATCAATGTGCCTGGAACGTTAGACACAAGAAAATGGTTATATCTGCTGGAGTGATACTAATGACACGAAGTCTAGCAATGTGCCATCATATAAAGCCTTGACGGTGATCTGAAATCAAATCACATTGTACAGAATCTACAAATGTTGACAGGGGAGACCATGTTGACACCATCAACAACAAATAGATAAAGTGGAGGTGTTAATATATGAGCACCAAGCACATAATCTGGCAGGAATCTACTTCTAAAATTATACATTTAACACCATCTATGACGTCTATTACGTACTCAATAACCATGTGAAAACAAGAACAACAGGCTAAGCAGCGTTTGGCCAAATCAGGTGCACCATATTTTGTGTGAAACATGCCTCAAGAATGTTTGGAAGCTGAGATAAGTGACTCCTAAGTAATACTTCCTCACAAGTCTGTCAAAGATCAACAACAATTCATACATGAAACTCATATTTGCTTTTAAACAGCAAATGTTCTACCTAACGAAAAGAATGAATTTTCTCTCTATAATGGTGGCTATGCAAATTTTAGGACTGCTGCTTATGACTATAGCAATCATGGCAACTTCAACTTAATATCCATTTTTAGCTTACATATTGTAAAACAGTAGATATCAGCTATTCAGATTACAAGAATTAAACAAATGAGTGATAACTGAGATTAAAAAGAAAAACTTGCAGACATTTGAAGATTAATAAACACCAAACGCTTATTATAGCTTATAAGTTAGGGTTAACCAGAGATAACAAACATGTGATACGATTCCCCAAATTTCGCGCAGTTAGAGTTCCAAATACAGAAACAATACATCACTGATTGCTATAATTAGTCACAATGGCGATAATAAACGCAAATACATTACTAATTACAACACGATTGACAAAGTGCGAAGGAAGTAAACTTTCAATAAGTTCCTTAGGAGTCAGGACAACGGTGTACCGGAAACTACAGTAGCAGTAAAGTGGAAACGCCGTCGCAGAAGAGGCAGAGATGATAATGAAGCAGAATCACCGGCGACGATGAGAATGGAGAAGCACCGTTCCATCTTTGAGACGTATTAAGCCCGTTCATATATGGATTAAAATAAATCCGTGTACACACTTAATTCAAGCATCATTTTAGTGTTTTTTTTCCTTCTTATTTTTAGTATTTTTCAATAAAAAATTAAAAGCTATAAAATTATGATAATCTTGAGAATCAGCATATCATATTTTATTTTATATGAGTTTTTTTTTTCCATTTAAGACTAGAATTTAGAACATCAATTAACATATTTTTATTTCTTAATATGTTTATTTTACATATATTTGTTTCATAATGTGAACTTTTTAATCTGTTAAACATATTTTGTGTATATATGAACTTAATTAAATGAGAACCTTATAAATGTGTGAGATTCAATATGAATTACTCATTTAAAAATAATTACTGTAATTTTATATTAATATAAAAAGGTATTTTAGTAAATTTGTTTTTTACAACTAATTAAATTATTGAATTCATCCAACCTTCTTTTATTCGTCTATTCTCTTTCTCTAACATAAAATACTTAAATCCTAAAAATCTCTCCTTTTTCTTTCTATCGATCACAATTGTCGCCCATATCATCTCGGATCACTCCTCAGACACCAAACACCCATATCATCTTCTTTACCATATCTATGATCGTCATAAACCATGGGGAAAATGATTTATTTCATCCCCTTGATTTTAGGATCCTCTATTTGAAACGGTTGCTACTCTCTCTCTAAATCTGTAAGCAAAAATGGAGAATAAACCCACATTTTTATGCTACATAGAAAAACAATGGAGACCATAATCCCTACGTTGGCAAACAACGACCACCAACCTTACGTCGACAAACAACAGAGACCACCATCCGGTGACCCTCGATGATGCCTCCCTATTCACCTACGACGGCTCGAAACATATCTGCCAACACTGATTTTTTTTTGACGATGATGTCTTCCCATTCACCCACGTCGCAATATGACTGATAGGTAGGTTTACACCCCTAAATTTAACCACAAGTGTACAGTGTCGAATCAAGTGATACTACAAAGTATGAGCATCAAACCAAACGAACTAGAGACTGAGTATCACAATTACTATAATCACTATTAACTGTACATTCAAATGTGGATGGTTGATAGAATAATTAAAGGTCTAATTAACTATTGTCAAAACTAAACAATTTTAGAAAAATAAAGATTGGAACTTTTTATCATAATGGAAGCAGTTGGGAGTTGGAATCAAAATGACTTTCACCTAGAACGATGCAAGATGAATAATTATCATGGAATTCAATGGAACAATCACAATTTTACCTCTCTCTCTCTCTCTCTCTCTCTCTCTCTCGCATTATAACAGGTTTATCTCTCAAATCACATGTTTCATTTCTCAATCTTAATCCACGAATTCATAAATTTATTATATTAAGACTGTTAAGACATTACTAGGGTTTAATTGGTATGTCTCTATCCAAGTTCTCACATTAGGCATACAAGTCATGAATCTAATCTTATCTCACTTTTCTCAAAGACGAATTAAAAGCAGTAATTTAGTTGGTAGTCGATCAGACAAAACAAAAACATTAAAAACAATTCATATGTTTCATTAATTGAAAACCCTAATAAAATCCAAGTTTTGCGTGTTCATGTGTTTAATAGCCAAAAACCATCAAACCTCCAACATCTAAATATTAGTTCATATTGTGGGTGATATAAAACAAAACAAAGAAGGAACAACCCCTATATCTAGATATCGTTTTAACGAAAAATCTAAAAGAATGTAAAAACTTCCTTCGGTGATGATTCATCACGCACAAGTAATGAAACAACCTTCGATCTTCAATAATGGTATGATTCTTTGCTCTTCGTGACTTTAAAAGTTCTTTTCTATCTCCCCAGAATCACCCCAAAGTAGTTCTAGGTCGAATAGGTGAAACAGTCGAGAATACGACTCTCCAAGCGGGTTTTGGCACGTGGAAAATCACTTGTATCATTTGAAAGTCGCGGAGTTGTAACAAACCCGAATGAAACTCGCATTTGACACTGTTTGCCTCATCTTCTCATAGTTTTAGCTCAAAACTTGATCTTGGACTTGGCAAACTTTTTAGATCTGGATCTTGCTAAAGATTTACTCACTTTCTTAGCAATTGGCTTTCTTTATTGCAGATTTCTTTCTTCTCATCAAAACTTGATACTGGTACTAATCTATGAGAAACATGCTAAAATTACTTGAAAATAGGCTGAAACTACTATGTTTTGAGAGGAATAATAATGTCGGAAACAACATTATCAATGACCTAATTTTCTGTTGACAAAAGAGTCATTGATGCAAGTACAAAATTTGTCATGCTCTTTAGGATCACATTGTGTTATCTTATTGTCCAGCAACACAAAATATATATTCATTGTTTCATTTGTATCACCGTTATCACTTCCTTCGATCTGTAATTGCTATTAAGTTAGTGTTCCATGAACTCAATCCCACATAAATGCTGTGGCATAAGTGAAGCTTCTAGAAGGCCGACCACTACATAGAGAGATCCATATACCAGTCATTTAAGTTAGTGTTCCATGAACTCAATCCCACATAAATGTTATGGACCACATCATGTATCTTAGAGTGTCACAACATATACAACAGGGATCACAGTGGATGTATGCATGGAGAAAATGATCCTAATTCATATATTTGCATCTGACAGTTCACAAAAAAAAAAGAGTTTAGAAATGAAATTACCCTCTCTCTCTATATAAAATAAATGCACATTTATTCCTAATAAAATTTTTCTACAAAAGAAATTTTGGACGTAAATTTCTTTTTGAATGGTAGAAGATACGATCTTATCCATCTTGGTCCGTCTTTCATAATGTTGGTCAAGTTATAAGCTTTCAAAATACGTCATCGTTTTGGTGTTCTTGCAATATAGAAATAAATAAATGTTTTCTTTTGATTAACTTGGATATCCAACCCGTTATGCGAACTGACTATTCTTAGGGCAACCACCCGTTTCGTCGGTAGCCCGAAGTCGTCGCATTTGAACCTCCGTAGCCACAAGGGAATTTTTAATCTTCCTTGGATTTAAACCTGAGACCTCCAGACACTTTTAACCTTTGGAATCCAAGTTTAAACCAATCAGACATCACCCTTTGGTTATAAATGAATGTTTTCAATGTCGTTAAATATAGTATGGAAATTATATGGTTCAAAAATAACATCTCCATCTTATAAAAAAAAAGTAAGAAAATGGTAGAACAAAATTAAGGAACTTTGCTCTTCTGTCTTGTCTTTTTTCATATAAAATGAGCTAAAAACATTTGGACCGGTAACGGAATAGATTCTTCACTCCCTCTAAGATGTATTCGAAAGGTAGATGCAAGTCTTTTCTAATCATGCAATTAAGATTAATAATTGAACATGTAACTAAAGTTAGGAGAAAGTTCAATCGATATACGTGGTGATATAAGGTGGCTAACATAGTGTATACCAGCAAATAATCGGTTGTTACAATAAAATTAGATTTATAAGACGTAAAAAATGCTTATGTCTTACTAGACTGTTTATAAGACTTATGTTCATACGAACAAACAATAAGTTGTCATATATAAAAGTGCTATAATTAAGCTTATAGAACGTTTTTGACGTCTTAATTACTATTTTAGGATACTTTTCGAATGAAGCTTCCTACTAGTTATTTTTATGTTATTATTTGAAAAAACGTCTTGTAAAAACAAGAGTCGTATAAAAGACGTGTTCATTGAACATTTCTCCAAAGTGTCATAGATAAAAATCAAATATGACATATTATTATGAAAAATTTGTTAAGACATTCAAAAACGTCCTATAAACTCATTGTAACATTCTTATATATGATATGTAATTGTTTGATCCTGTGAACGTATCATCAATCCAAACTGCATCTAGCTAACCAAACCAACATGGAAAAGTTGTTTCAATAGGTATATTTTTCTCGATACTTTCCCTCCAAATTCATAAAACCTTATTATGTAAGGGGACATTTGGATATGTTGCAAAAGAGATTGATTAGTGAGATGGCAATTCACAATAAACAACTTTCGATGTTTACCTGAACTCATTTTGATGTTGATTTTACGATATATCAATATAATATTAACTTTTCTTGTGTTTAGCATGACTCATTTTGATGCTAATTTTATGATTTTTAGGATATGTTAAGATAATTAGGTACGAAGAAACATCTTATTGTAGTAATTGTGCTAGTTTGTGATGTCAGTATGTCACTGATGATTCAAGTAAATATATATTGGATTCTTGTCCTTGGACCTTGAAAATGAAATGATCTAATCAATATAAACAAAGTTGTTTATAAGTGTAAAATATTATTCATTCAAAAAATATTCATGAACTTAATACTCAAAGTATGAAAGTTCATTGGGGATTTTTCAGATTTTTCCCATGTTTTTTACTACAATAACCGGTATTATAGGTCAAAATGATCAATTTGTTCGATTTCAGTAAGTGTAAGGATTTATTTGTTTAGAAAAATCGTCGTGGGAACTGGAAAGCCATGACTTAACTGTCAAAATATGAAAGTTCATTGGATTTTTTTTTTTCAAAATTTCCCATAATTGTATGACCATTTGACTTTAATATTTAATCATGATGATAACTTTGATAGATACACGTCCAAATACCCCGCTTTAAAAAGAAGAAAAACAAACCATCTACCTTCTTTTCTCCAATATATTTTGGTTTACCCAAATATCTTGACGGATTACCCTCTAATACATGTTTTGTTTGGTTAAAAAATGTCTTTTAACACCAGTAGTTATTTTTGGCAAAAAAGGAAAATGGAATTGATTGATTAAGGATCTCGACTAGATCTGAGCTAATACAATAGGTAGGTAAGATGTCTTCTTAAAGTTGAAATATATATATCGTGCATCATGAACCCTAGTTGAAAACTTGATACAAAACCATGTGACAACCTTAAAGACTATTCTAGAAAAGACCCTAACACATCCCCATATTACAACATAAGTCGTAAATAATATCTGACAAGTCCACATTTAAATACAAAAAACAAAATTAACATTCATCACATGTTATGGATCTCATTGCCATCATATTTCACACTAAATTCTCCCATTTCAACGAAGTCCCTATCATGTCACCTCCCAAGATATTCATGTATACAAATACATAAGTCAAGTAGCATAACAATATCATGAGCAGATAACAGTTGTGTAGCATACCCAACCAACATCCAGTTTCTATAAAATATTTTTGTCTGAGTGGTCTTTAAGCTCCACTCTCCTCTTTTGTCTAGTTTAAAATCTATTTGAATTCTTTATTTGAATCTGTGAGATAATTGAATTGGTGCTTCCTTGTTCTTGTTTGATTACATACTGTCATAAACACACATAAAAAAGGTTCAATTATAGTAAGACCGTAAATACGAATGCATGCACATGTTCTATAACTTGTTTATACGACACCAGTTAGCACATACCGTGGCATATATATCATGTTATAAAATTTACATAAAACTGTCTCGAGATTGTGTCTTGGTAATACGTAGTTTTAATAAGTTGTCAACTTCTAAATGTTGAAGATAGACTGACTTCCAAGTCACAGAACAAAAAATTACATTTTTTTCAAGGCATCACACATTTGGTTCCAGGATGGTATACTTGACACAAACATGAAAGGAATAGAGCCTAGCAACACTATGAGAGTAACAATTCCTTTAGGCTACTTTTAGATACATGTCTCGTTGGTAAATTTAGTGTCATCAAGCATTTTGGTGTAATTGTGTTTTACTTGAGACTGATTAAGGCGGTGAGTCAAACATATGTAAGTTAGGAGGTGCGGAGTGCACACTTACAAATGTTGCTCCTTAGATCGCCATAAAACAGGGGTTAAGGAGGTTACACCCTGTTGCGGGGTCCTAGGGGTAGCGCCCATAGTGGTATTCCAAGGGGCTGAGCCCCTTGGCGTTGTAACACTATAAAAATTTATGATTTGTAAAATAAATAAATGTTGAAGGTTAAAATTTAAAGAGTAAACAACATACGGGACTAAAGTGTCGATACTTGAAAAATATGATTTTATTGAAATAAATAAAATCAATAAAAAAAAGAAATAAAATATTTTGTATTTAATTGATTTGGGATAAAAATGTAGAAAGAAAAGCTAAAGGGACTAGTTTTGCCAAATGAGAAAAAATGATTCTAAATGATTGAGATTTGAAAAAATCATTCCCAAATCATGTTTTTGGGATTTAAGGACAAGTTTGATGCCCTATAAATTGGAGCTTTTGGTTGAAATTTTGTAGAAACGTTCCTAAGAGTGTAAAGGAGTAAACGTCTTTGAAATTTTGGGATTTCATCAAGAAACGAGAGAGGTATCGGGTTTGGAGTGACATAGGGTCATTTCACACAAAAATGATGATTGGAGGTAAAATACTCAACCAAAAGTGATGTATAATATATGGTTGGCTTGTTATTCAATTACCTTTCTATTGGTATAAGTTTCGTGGGCTATGATGACTTGTACGTCTAGCGGTTTGCGGTAGAAGCTGTTGTGGCGATGACTCGACGAGATTCAAATACAAAAACTCAATATAAGTTTTAATATTGAACCGTAGGAGCTGTAACTTTGGGTATGATTTGGGATTATTATTATATATAAGATCTTGTAAAAAGTTTGATGAAAAACTGTCGCAAAATGATCTCAAATGGAAGTCGTTCACGATAGCCGCATCAAGGGTGCGACCGAGTTGGGCCGGCCGGTGTTGGACCAGGTTTTGGGCCGAGGCTAACTTGTTTCCCAATCACTCATTTAATTTAGTTAAATTTATTTGCTAAAATAAGTATAAAAGGTAATTGTGTAATTAACTATATTGATGACAACTCATAAATCTATATTTATTTATTTTCAATATCTTTCTAAGTTTTCATATCTATCATTTTAAAACCCTAAAAAAAAATCTCTCCTCCCTCAACCTCTCCATTCCATCGGTGCCTCTATCAAAAACCAACCTCCATCTTGAATTTTCTTCACCATCTTCAACCTCCATCAAAAATCGACCTCCCTCCATCAGAATCAACAACAACAAAAAACACATGCCTCCCTCTCATGTTTTCCGGCAAACACCAACCTCCCCCACCCTATTTTTCGGCGAACATCAATCTCCCCCGCCTTTGTTTTCCGATGAACACCAACCTCCCCCGCCCTTGTTTTCTAGTGAACGACAACCTCCCCCTGCCCTTGTTTTTCTACGAACACCAACCTCCCCCGTTTCTTTATCGCCAAAATCTACAACCCACCACATGTTCCATTTTTCATCATGACCACTTACCTTCTCGTCCGTTTTTCCGGTGTGACCACCCAATCAATCAAACTCAAAAACCCAATCGGTGACAACGTTATCGTGTACAATGCACAAATTGTCATCCCTCCACAAAACCACCATTTGCATTGTATGCAAACTCTCTTTAGATTATTTATATATATACCATAGGGCTCATAATAATGATATTCACACTCTTGCCCACAATATTTATTTATCACATGGTTCTACAAAAAATTGGGTGGTGGTGGTTGCATGTGTTGGGAATGAAAGAGAGGAGAGAGGTGGAAGAGAATTTACAATTAATTACCCATGATATCTTTTAGTTAATTTTTTTAATCTAAAATTATCAAAATTAATAATTTTCTAACACAGATTGCTAAAGAGTCATTCACTCGTTTACGAAATTAAAAAATTTCTAACACAGATTGCTAAAAATTAATAATTTTCTAACACAGGTCATAATGTCATTCACTCGTTTACGAAACAGATTGCTAAAGAGTCTAGCTCTTTCTTTTGGAAAGATGCAAGCATTGGTCAAGGGTCAAAGCTGAAGGATATATTCCCTAGACTTTACACTTTGGAAGGGGATAAAAACGTAGTCTTCAAAGACATATGGATCTATATTAATGGTTCTTGGTCAGGTGCTTGGGACTGGAATACAACGGTTAGAGGAATAAGTTTAGATGATCTTCTAGCCTTAAAAAGGCAACTCTCGCAAACGCATTTCAATACTTCGGGCGAGGATGTGTGGTCTTGGAATTGGCACAAGAAAGGGATTTTCACGGTCAACCACATGTCAAAGTTAATCCAAGGGCTAGCTGATTCAAATGGTGAAAGCAACGAACCTTGTTTTTGGAGCCCCTTAATTCCAAAGAAGGTAAACATTTTCATTTGACGTTTCCTTAAAGAGGCCATTCCGKTAAGATTTAATCTATCAAAAAGAGGGATTCAATTACAGTCTTTGGAGTGCATCCTGTGTGAAAGAGGTGTTGAAACAATTGATCACTGTTTCTTTTCTTGTTCCGTGGCAAACATTCTTTGGAGGAAAATTTGGGCTTGGTGGGATCTTCAAGCTCCTAGACTCTCTTCGGTGGCTGATTTTAAAATGCTGATCAAACAAGTAGGATCTCTTCGCAAGGTTGGTGTGATTTTTTTATCAGTTTGCGCCGCAGCTCTTTGGCATCTTTGGAAGTGGCGGAATGAAATTCTTCATGCTGAGGATGGGGTGAAATCTAAGAAAAAAGGTCACGACCCATTCCCTTGCGTTCAAAATGTCTCGAAGCTTTGGATCGGGAACAGAAATCGTAAATTCCAGCTGAATTGGGATGTTTGGTCTTCCTCTCCCTATTTTGTTTAGTCGTTTTGTTTTAGTCTTCTTGTCTGTTTGGGATTGGTTGTTGCCTTGGTTTTGTAAGGGGATGACTTGGTTTCGTTTATATGCCCCTCGTTGTATTTTTGGTGTCCTTGTATTTTTCTTGTATCTAGCTTCTTGCTGGATCTGTTTTGTTTTAATGTAGTGGTTGGTTTGGTGAGGGTGATGGCTTTGCCGAAGCTCTCTCATTTGTCATTCCTTTTGCCTTTAAAAAAAAATAATTTTCTAATTTATTATGATTTTAGGTTTTATATTGAATCTTATAATTATTCAAAAAATTGAAAGGTTTAAAAAAGGCCCTCCATTTATGTAATTCCAATTGTTACTATATTTTCAATAGTTTTGATGTAATTTAAAGTTTGTTTTATTTATATTATTTCTTTAATACGATAATATATATGGATGGAGTCATGTAGAATTAAAATATTGATTTATCTTCAGTTCTTCACCCCTACAAACTTCCATCTATAATTAAAATGAAATTGATTTGTTAATTATTACAAAAATGTGATTATTTAATTTTAAACATTTGATTAGTTTAATCTACCGGTTAAAAAGCATTCAATTCTCCCATTTTCATAATTTGATTATGTTCTATTTGACGCCGGAGATGAGTTCAAGGTCAATAGAGGGGAGAACTCAGAGCATGTAAAATTAAATACGACTGGTATCGAGTATGTAATAAACGTGTTTGAGAGATGTTAGTCGTGATAAACAACAAAGCACAGGGACCGGGAATGTAATTCACTCTCTCTCTATATATGTATTCTCCCATATCCAGATTTGTTTGTTTCTTGCCCTAACAAAGGTCTTCTTCAATGTGGTGGCACCATTTCACTTTGTTTTCCTTTCTCTCCCATTAGAATTTATTGAAGCAGTAGTGTTATTGTATTTGGTGAGAGGAGGTATCAATGTGTCACTTAAGGAAGATGCAGACTGCACCTGCAAAGCCATTAATTAGAAGGAGATGGAGATCGATAGGTGTTTAAGTTCGATCTACTCCCATAGCTTTACTCAGACTAATGAATCTAAACCTCAGATTTGTGAAACAACTAAGTAATGTATCTTTCAATTTTTGTTTGTTGATATGATGTTTCCCACAAACTCTTTCCAGCAGTTTGCTTCATCCATCCATGTCTTCCCTCCTCCCGATTCCTTTCTTGATTATGAAAAAGATGGTGTTTGTATCAACCACCACTACCGCAACGACAACCCATTTGTCTCCGGCGATTGTTGTTTTCAAGCCTTTAGTGGTAGTCCCCCTACGGCCACGGAGAAGTTTGCTACATGTAAACAAGATTCCTTTGAGGAGCTGCAACAGCAGTACTACTGTGAAGACTATCATCATCTGTTCGAGTCAGGAGTTTCTCCCACGAAGAAAAAAAAGACACCCAAGAAAGATAATCATAGCAAGATCCACACTGCTCAAGGCCCTAGAGATCGAAGGGTGAGATTGTCCATTGAGGTTGCACGAAAATTCTTCTGTCTTCAAGACTTGCTAGGGTTTGATAAAGCAAGCACAACCCTTGATTGGCTCTTTAGCAAGTCCAAGATCGAGATTGACAAGTTGGTTAAAGGAAAGAAGCACAGCTCATCATCTTCGACTGTTACCGACCAATCTGAAGTGGGTTTCCTGGAAACCCTCACGGGAGGCTCAGATGACCAAGATAAAAGGCAAAAGAAGTCAGCACCCAAGTACTGTCTCCAGGGAAAAAAGAAGAAAATGACACGAAAACACAAATCTGGATTTCCTGTGAATCAGTCAAGGGCAGAGGCAAGAGCAAGAGCAAGAGAAAGGACACAAGAAAAATTGCGTAATAGAAATAGAATGCTCGACAACGACTCGAAGAAAGCTCTTGGTGGCCCTTGCTGTCCTGCAAGCTCTCCAAGCTTAACAGTACTCCAACCAAGCTTTTGGAGTGCAATTGAATCAGAAAATGAGTATAACGACAGGATTGCAGAATTAATTACGGCACAAAAAATCTCAATGCCATCTTCCATGTTGTGTTGTTATCAGCACAACCTTACTGTGTCAAACAATTCTAGCTCTACCTTCACCAGTTTGCCTGATTTTACAGTTGTTCACGAGCAGCAGGGCGACAGTGTATCGATTTAGATCCATTGGAGGTAATATTCACCCACATGTGGCATATATAACCTTCCATTGATGAGAATGCCTGCTTGTTTTGGTTGATATAACTTTGAATGAAAGGCTTGAGAAGATTCATAGGGTGCAGGTCTTGGTCAGCAGCCAGCAGCAAGATCTAGGGATTGATGTTGTGAGGATGTAAGTCAATAATTACTGTTGATAAATTAGCCAACTTTGTTATGATTATTGGTCTCTCATTCATAATCTTTAATTAATCAATCTATCAAATCAATTAAGGTCATGTATGCAATCAGTTTATATAATTAAATAACAATGTTATGCTCACTTGGATCATCGATCTTAGTGTTCTCTTTTTCTCTTTATGTCAAACTTTTGATGTTAAAAACCTAGCATAATGTCTGATTTGGGTCAATGTTAATAATTGGTTTGAACTTAATGCATTCAGGATGTAACCATGTTAGAGAACCTAGCTAATTAAGCTACCTAGCGTTTATGAATACCTGCATAACCAGTGGGTTCTTAATTAAATTTGTTTTGATTCCCATCTTGAGAATTGAATGGAACTGGATTAGCATTTCATGTTTTCGATGCTTAATTAAAAGTTCTTGTTACAACTTGGAATTCGATGTTTGCAACAATTTTAGTTTTCCTGAACTTAGAAGTCCTAATTTTACCATCATATGTTTATACAAACTCAAGTTTCCCTTATTGCAAGAAGATATGTACATTGGATTTGGATTCACGATGCATAATATCAAATATTATTTCCATATTTCCAGAAAAAAGAGTGTATATTCAATGATCTTTATAAGCCTATCAATCTATATGACGACATTGTTTCGTTTTCGTACATCCGTCCACATAACTAGCTAACTCTTACCTAAGGATATGGTTCAATTCTAGTTAACATGTCATATTGTTAGAATAATCATCATATATCCTTCAGAGTCCTAGCTTTGTTTCGCTTTAGAAGTGGGTGTTCCCATCGGATTAAAACTATTATTACTATACGTTTCTAGAAGAAAGAAAGTATAAAACTGAAGTTCTTAGTGAGCTTAAAACATGTTGGGGAAGAAGATAGTACGATGTTGAGAGTACCTTTCCAAACCACTCACAAAAGTAGTGCAAAAATCACCTTTAATTACATGCTACAGTAAGACAGTTAAATGTGTCATATGCATTGCATACAATTAGCTTTCATTATTTCTTGGTTATCATAATGATATAGACAAGTATATATGTATATATATATATATATGCACACACACATATATACATATACACACATGTTAAAATGTTCTTCAGCCTCATGATTGGTAATCACAAAGATTTGTCCCACTTACTTACTGAACTAAATGAATCTATATATCTTCAACATCTTACTTAAGTCGATGCTATTAGTTTCAATTACAATATTCTACTTATTATGTATATGCATATATATTAGAAATAGTTAAATAACTTTCGTAAACCATGTGCGTAATTGTGTCTATATATATATATATATATATATATATATATATATGGAGTTAAAGAGTTTTGATCATGATCCTTGTTTCTGAATAAATTTCTTGGAACACAAACCAGTAAACACAAAACTGATATTTGCAACTTCTGTTAATGAGTTATTGAACCCTTTACTAATTAGGGGAACAAATAAAGAAAGGCTAAAACTTCCTGTTAATCACGATGCTGATCAGCAGAAAGAAGAGCCTTACTTTTTACTGCTAATTAAGATCATTCTAGTCACCACTGATCACCATGAGGGCTCTCAAGAACTTATGAACAGTAACATCTGCAGAAAACCAACAATTTCTGTGATAGAGAGATCTAGAGAGAGAGAGAGAGAGAGCTTGGGGAACAGAAGGGAATACGTGAAGGGATGAGGGATGGAGTTGTAACGTGGCTGCTAAGTGTATAGTAATAATACGTACGTACTCTGATTATATATGTGACATGTCATTAACTTTGTACCTTCCATAAACAGTGTAACTATCTTTTCATGGTTTTCAACAACGGTGACGATCAGTGTTTTTTCAAATTTCAATTAACATTTAACACCTCATTAATATTCCACCTCTGTCAAATAACCCAGGCCACCTAGTTAAGCAAATGCTAAAGGTCTCTTTCTCACACAAACACACACACACACACACACACACATATATATATATATATATATATATATATATATGAACGTTGTGTTCATATATAGCTGGGGTGAAATGTGGACTTTTCCCATGATGTTGGCAACTATAAATATCGTTTCAAACTTTACAAAAGTTCGATCCCTTCTGATATAGATCGATAGCGTCTAGCAGGAAGACGATGCCGGTTTATGCTTCGATTTTTTCTAATTCTTATCTTTACACTAAAAAGAAGTAGGAAAAAGAAATGTATACAATCCCTAAAGTTATGTTTTCCATACAATCTCTAACTATGAAGAACCTTGTTCAGAAGTTGTCTCAGTTTTGGTAAATTCCTTAGTTGTAGAAGGTCTTAATTGGTTCAATTGGTTGGTTTGGTGTTTTCAATTATGTTGTAATCTGGGTTTCTAATTAATATTTTCTCAACATATAATCAACTTTTCAGCTTAATAAATTGTACTTAAAAAGCCCAGAAAACTCTTTCAATCTTAACAAAATCTTTCAGCTGGTCTCTTTGACTGATTTGCAGACATGGTATTGGTAGGACTACATTTTTATGTTTTAGTCCCTAAACTCTTACAATTATCATCTTGGCCCTTCTACTTAATCGTTATTTCCATATAACCTTAAACCCTCTTTAGCTCTGACGGCGAAAATTAAGTTTTACCTCACATTTGACCGAAGTTTCCATTTCGACAACAAACTACGTTCTTGGGCTTCACTTTCTTCTTCAAGGAGTTTTATTAATTAGTCATTAATTTTCGCAATGTAAACCTAAAACCAAAATTGAACACCCGTCAAACATCTTCTGTGAACCTAACCAAAAATCTATATATAGGATCATAATGTAAATCACTATCAAATATATTGTTTCAATAAACATTATGACCACTTATTTTTTTACACAATGTGATCACCTATTTTACATATTGTGATCACCTTGTGAACACAATGTGACATAAACACATTAAGAACAAAAACTAAAAAAAAAAAACTAAAGATCCCTAGCTAAGACTATTGTGTAAGAACTTGGATGCACGTTGTGAACACATAATTTTTACACGTTGTGATTATATATTTTATTTACACATTGTAATCACCTATTTCTTCTTTTAAAAATTGTGATCATCTTATGAACATAATGACACTATGAAAAAAAAAAACCCAAAATAAAAGCAACTAAAGATCCCTAAAAAATATTGTGTAAGGAGTTAGATACTAATTGTGAACAATTAGTTAATGTTTTATTTTGAAAGTTATGGATTTCTTATTTATGGAAGTTATAAATTTACTTTTTAAGGGAAGAATACATTAATTAAATGTATTTATGATTTGACTAAATTATATTTTATATTTACTTAGTAAATAATACAACTATCTTAAATGAGTGGTTTACGTTAGATCTCACAAATTAATATTCTCATTTGATTAGTCCACCATCTCTCTCTCTCTCTCTCTCTCTCTATATATATATATATAGGGGTGAGTTCAAATAAAAAACCACTCAATTTGTAAAAATCGTGAAAACCTCATTCAACCAATCATAATTTTTCATTTTGTTCATTTTTTTGTAATTATGAAAGGTTGATTAACCATTTTTATTGTGGAGGGTGTTAATCATGGATATTATCATCTTCATTATTTTAATTTTAGAGAAATACATGAAACAGTTTGTTAATCATGGAGAGATCAAATGAAAATCACTGCAATTTGTAAAAACCGTAAAAACTACTCTCATTCGTCGATTTCATTGTTTAATCTTATGAAATTTTTTCATGAAATTGTTTAATCTTGTGAAATTGTTTCATATAATACTTTTTTTGATGAAGTTGTTTCATATATGGTTATGAAATTGTTTCATATACTACTTTATGAAACTGTTTCATGTATTTCTCTAAAATTAATGAAACTGTTTCATGTATTTCTCTAAAATTAAAATAATGAAGATGATAATATCCATGATTAACATCATCCACAATAAAAATGATTAATCAACCTCTCATAATTACAAAAAAATGAACAAAATGAAAAATTATGATTAGTTGAATGAAGTTTGTACGGTTTGTACAAATTAGATGGTTTTTATTTGAACGCTCCCCTATATATATATATATATATATATTGATTTATAGCTACTCCAATTTTCTAAAGTTGATCATCTTGAGACACGAATGTTCATTAGGGTATTAGAGAATCTTGGTACAAATATACATGAGCTATTGAATACACGTTCTTAACTTGGCAAAGCCTTTGAATTAATCTTATACACTCAAATTAAACTTATATAATTATCAATAAATTAGCACAAATGATTAGAATACCAAATTGGATGGGTGTTTTGCATTTTAAAATATTCACAAAATATTGATAGAATATCAGGAATTTATTGAAAGCAAAATTAATAGAATGCCAAATTAAGGTTAAAAGTTTCTCAAAATATTGGACAAAACCCTCTATTTAATTAAAATCAAGTGAAAACATAGTTTGGAAGGTTGTTCACTTCTAGATCCGCTTTCTTGTTGATGCTCGAATTTTGTTTGGAAGGTGATAAGGACAGGGATGGTCGTGGTATGGAGCATATGGTGGCATGTGTCATCGTATTATTCCTCCGTTTCGAAGGGTAAAAATTTTTAGGTTCGTAAAACGTGCAATCGTATTAATTCGTTATGTGTCATCGTATGTATTTTGAAACTACAATGAGAACAAATTTTATTTGGTAGAGTTGGTTTGCAAAACTTTTATTCCACCACCCAAGTTCGAATCATGTTAGAGTCATTTTCATAGGCAAATGGTGTCACTATTTAAAAAATGTTTAATATATTTGTTTCTTATAGTCAAACGGTGTCACCATTTGAATTTTTTTCTCTATATTCTTATAGTCAAGTGTCACTGTTTGAAAAAAATTATGGGTCCGTCCCTGTATATGGATATCCTAACGAGAGGTTGTCTGTTTTTAATTTGCTTAACTCCAATTTGAGCAAATGAATCCAATTTTCTCTGTTCATATTTGTTCGTTAAGAAAATAAGCTTCTTCGTTTTTGTTCATATTCATTTGTTACAATGTTAAACAAATATAAATGGATAAGTATAGACGAACAAAAACGGACGAACAAAAGAATCACCATTACTATTGTCAAACTTCCAATTTTGGACCATAAAATAATATGATTTTCCAGGCAAAACCTTTAACTTTAACAGACATGAATTGACAAGGTTGATGACTTTTATGAACAACAACAAATGATATGGAGTTCGTGTTCATGTCTGCCCATTAAATGAACGAACCTCCTGAACGATTCATGAACGATTCACTAAACGCTCAATTCATTTTCATGCCCTACGTGATAACAAATTATCAACTAGAGTTCTTCTAATTTTCTTAATTGATGGAACTAAATTAATTAGCTTAAGCTCCAAGAAGAAACACACATACAACTTTTACTAGCTTATTCCCACACAAAGGTTGAGAATCTTACCCTTTTTCTTATTGCCACTAATATGTGTTGGTTGAATTGTATTCTTCGTTGGCTATGCACCGTTTCTGGTCCACCTACTTTTTGGTGTGACAATGTTATTAGTGCTTTCTTACTTAGTCGTTAATCTGGTACTTTATCAATGTTTAAAGCCTTCTCAGATAGATTTCCATTTAATTTCATATTCATATTGTTTCTTTAATTCATAAGCCAATATATTCATCCTCAATCTTTTAATCCAAGCTTTCTCTTAGCTAGAGGGGTCAGGTCAGGGGCCAGATTTTATTCATGTAGACAGATAGTCTTCTACACCACGTCACATTTTATTATTTTTAATTATCGTCTACCTCTTTAATTTCATGTATTTTGTTGATAGTTTGTTACATCTAAACAAAAGCTCTTATATATGTATATATATATATATATATATATATATATGTGTGTGTGTGTGTGTACGTGCACACACGCGTGTGTATATATATATATATATATATTTATTCATTGTTCCCTTCTTTATTTTTTGTTACTTCTATAATTTTCTATATTTTGTTGAGAGTTTGTTATTGTACATCTCGGTGAGACTGTGATCTTATATTTCTTAATTGTTCTTCATATAAATTGATGAATACATATACACAACTTCCGAATGTTATGAATACGACTACATATGTGTTTCCATTTATTCTTATTACAAAACAACATAGTTAATACCATTTTAATTAACAAGTAAAATTTTCAACATTTGCTACAACAATCCTTGAGACCTCATTCAATTTTAGGACCACTTCCATTGTCATTAATTAAATAAAGAACAAGAGCAGACGATAACGTGACCTGCGACCGCAACCACCTAGACTTGCTCCTGATATTTTCGAATGATGGATGCTATTGTTTACACATCTCAAATACCACAAGAGGCTATGCTTGTTGATCCTAATTGATTTATTCTCGTGTTGGTTCTTGTGGGCTTGGGTACTTCTACCATTTTTTGCAAGTTATTAGACAGATAACATATCAAATTTAAAATGGTTTTTCAAGTACTTAAATACTATATATATCTAAGAGGATTTCTGATTTCACAGGATTTACATTAAAATAAATGAATAAATAAATAAAGGAAAGTTTCCTAAAATATCAAGACATGAAATACGGGGGGCCAAAATGCCAACCTTCCAATGGATTCTGGGTTCTTTGCCCAGGGATGAACGTGGCCGCCTTTCAGTTGAATAAATGCAATCCTTTTTACATTATATATATATATATTTTTAGTACCAATTTAGAGTAAATTACGATTTCTTTTTCATGTGATTTATTGATAATTTTGATTTTCAGTCTTTATGATTTAAAAACTTTGATTTTGATTTTGATTTTGATTTTGAAAATTGTGATTTTCAATTTATAATTTATTGTTAGTTTCGTTTATAGAATAATTCCTTTTTTTATATATAATAAATCAAAAAAGTAAAGAATTTTCGAACTACAAAGACGAAAATAACAATGAATTAGAAACCATGAGAACAAAAATCGTATTTTCTAAATTACAAAGAAGAAAATAACAATTTTTAACAAACCATGGAGACGGAAAACATAAATTACGCGATATATTATTTTGATGTTATAAAAACATTATTATTATTTTTTAAATTTGAAAATTATGTGAGTCTTAATAAGTTTTTTAATACAAGACGTTCTTTTAATTTTGCAATTTTATAGGATCATATTTTAAAATATATCCTATAAATAGAGGAGTTATAAGAGATTTTCTTAAAAGTGTCTTAGAAGTGTCGTAAAAAACTTGTTAAAATAACTAAAAACGTCTTCTCCATTTATTACATCTCTTTTAGATAAAACGTTTTTTTATATTTTATCCGTATAAATTAAATCATATAAAGTAGTCTATTAAAACAATTATAAAAGTTGTAGCCAATGAATTCAAATTTGT
Organism: Cynara cardunculus var. scolymus; assembly: GCF_001531365.2. Classification (NCBI taxonomy): domain Eukaryota; kingdom Viridiplantae; phylum Streptophyta; class Magnoliopsida; order Asterales; family Asteraceae; genus Cynara; species Cynara cardunculus. The sequence goes on along the minus strand of NC_037534.1, from coordinate 3,138,228 downwards.
TATAGTGTTTGCTCTTTCTTGATACAAAATAGTAAAAGAAGAAAAAGACATGAGTTGTCATAAACACAAAAGTAAAAACTAAAAAACTGAGTTGACACCACCTTCCCACGGCTTCCCCTAAAGTAAATATGGCACAGACAACTTAATAAGGATATATTGTTCTATTATCACGAGTAAATTACGTTTTTGCCCTTGTAGTTTGTTAAAAATTGTAGATTTCAATTCGTGGTTTTCAAATTTTTATTTATTTCTAATTCATTTTTTGAAGTCAAAAAACTACTTTCGAGTATGAAGAACTAAAATATGCACGATACCCTCACTGAGAAGACACAACGTGTGAACGCGACCACGGATTGATCTACGTACTTTCAAATTCAACGGCGCACGGGGTGTTCGTACGGAATTTAGAATTCCTATCAGGATCCAACCACCTCTCTCTCTCTCTCTCTCTCTCTTTATATATATATATATATATATATATAACGCGCACACACATATACACATACATATATTTATATGACGGTAATCAAATGGAAACCATAAAACGTTACAAACTCATAAGAACTTAAATAAAAAAAAATATTTTGCTTACATATGTTTGTGTTTACATTGAAAAAAATACATGTAGAACTTTTTTTGATTCTCACAATGAAACAAAAATACACTTGAACACGTTTTAAATTGTGAAACAAATACATGTAAAACTATCACATTATTAAACACACATGCGCGCACACACACACACATATAGGGTCAGATTAAAGGGAATCACAAAAAAAATGAAAAACTATGGAACATTGTTAGGATCTAAGCGCTTACCACTACGCTAAAAGCAATTGCTGATGGAGAAGGCACAACTTATTTTCTTATACCGTAGCAGTTAGCGCTACATTTTGGTAAAGGAAGATGCCGGTCAACGACCCAACAATCCCCTCTCAGCATCTTCCAACACTAACAAGATCTTCGCTAGAAAACAATAGTTGTACAACACGCCTTTGACATTATGATGCACTTCATAAGTTTCGAATTCATGACCTACTCTGGTACCATATGTTAGGATTCAAACGCTTACAACAACACCAAAAACAATTGTTGATAGAGAAGACACAACTTATTTCCTTGTAACGTAGCAGTAAGCGCCACGTTTCAATTTAGGAAGATGCTGGTCAATGACTCAACAAACACCTTGGTAACCGTTCATATTGACGATAATTACATGTGCATACAAATCATTTTTAAGCAATTTGTCATGTATGCATATGTGCATTTGTAATCAATTTGTCTGGTATGCACGTGTGCATACCATGCACACATGCATAAATATCAAGAAACAACTTCAATTACCTATATGCACATGTACATACCGTCCAGATGAATCGTTATGAAAGTGTTAACTCAGTTTTTCATTTTTATGGGGTTTTCCCCGAACCCCATATATATGTTCAATTTTGTATGAGCTAAAAATATCGTTTTTTAACCGTGAGTGTCTGAATCAACTTGTGTACATCTCGACTAATACCAAAGACCTTTGAAACAGTCAAGAAAACCTACAATAGTCTTATACGGTTCAAACTAGTGACCTCTAAGAAAAATAGTCAAAGGTCCAGATGCTATTGCATCATATAATAAAGAAATACAATATATAATGAGGCAAGAAATTATTTGAATTTGACATAACATATACCAAGTGAGCTTTATTCCAGAAACAAGGAAGAAAACGTCCCTTTCATGTTTTTCTAAATTTGGTTTCTGTAGATATTATTACAAAAGAAAAAAAATATCAGATATCGTGTAACATCATTTTTCACTACCATCAATGTGATAAATACATCACATTCTATGCCATTTAAATTTACTACTTCAAAAATCCACATTTTATTACATATAATCACAAAAATAACGTCATCCATACCATCATCAGTGACATCATAATTTAGTTGACAAGTAAATTTGTGTTGTTTTCCAATTCATACAACCTTGGAGACCTATTAACAATAAATTACAATCAAAACCCATGTTTTGTTCGAGTTTTCGGTTGATTATCAATTTTATGTAGTATTTTATCGTATTATTTGGGCTCGATGATTATCTTATGTTAAAGTATATTTAAAAAGTTATATTGATAAGTTGTAAACTTGAGTTTTAACTGATTTTAAGAAACATGAGGTAAATGTAAGGTTAAATTATACATTGAAAATGAACACATAAGTTTTGATGCTAATATATGTGAAGGGAAAATTAGTAGAGTTATATATGGATCAACAATTAGAGGAAAGAGTCCATAAAACCAACTTATTAACACGTTCAAATCCATGATAGAATCCAACCTAAAAACTATGGTGAAAGTTATTAGTAATCCACTACTTGAGACTTATAAGGAGCAAACGATTCTTACTTTCTATCCAGGCTGGACGAGTTGTTACACTCATGAATACAAAATGATTTCAAAAATAACAATTGAATGATATATAGTCAAATTAATTCAATACCTTCTTTGAGTAGTTTTAAATTTCTGATGATCTTCAATTCTTGTGACTTACGTAAATGATCGACTTATAATATAATTATATGACTTGCTCGACGATTTCCGATATAGAGAAAATCTAACTAGGGTTTCACATATATGGGGAAGGGTTGGTTGAGACCATCTTAATAACACAATCCAATTAATTATGTCGGTTTAGAAAATCATAACACGTGCAACCCCATTTTAACGTTATTACACAACCCAATATTCCGACCTATTACAATTGGAGTTGGATTGAGTTGGTTTGGTTGGATTGAACATACAGTTTTCGGTAAGGTGCACGTATTTTAACACAAATAGATTTTCGTAGAGGGTTTATTAATTAGATGATTTCTTTATCAACAAATAATGCAAGTCTATATACTTCGAGCTTGTATCTCCTGTTGAGATGGACTTCCAAGTACCTGGTCTATTTTCTTTCTTAACCATGGAACTAATTCTTTTTATAAACCTGGATATTCAATCCGCTATACGAGCCGACTAATCTCAGGGTGACCACTTGCTTTGCAAATAGCTCAAAGTCATCACATTTGAACCTCCGTAGCCACAAATGGATTTTTATTTCTCTTTGGATTTGAACATGAGACCTCCAGATACTTTTGATCTTTGGAGCTAAGCTCAAACCAATCCCCTCATGTTCTGCTTATTTCTAGCCTGGATAAAGAAGTGTACTTACCCAACTTTAAACTTGAATATAATAGTACACGAAGCATGTTGTGTTTGCACGTACCACATTTGACCAGGGTGATGTTTGATTGTTAGCTAGCCTAGATTACGTGTGGTCGGGTTTCTTGGGTTGGGATCTTTATGATTCAATCTTACCTGGCTTATAGCTTTATTTGATAAAACAATAAAATTGATGTTATAGGACGCTTAAAATGAAAAAATGTTATAAATGAATACTTTATAGGACACAAGTTTATTGGACCAAACCAAAAATCGTCTTATTTAAAAGTGTTACAATAAGTTTATAGAATGCTTTTAGGCGTTTTAACAAATTTATCAAGACACTTTTATAAATTGTACTATTAACTATTTTATACGACACTATTTGAAAATATGTCTTATAAAAATATAGGTTTATATAACATTTCTCAAAAGTGTTATATGAAATAGCTAATAAGACACTTTATTTTAATAGCGTTGTAAAAAACTTGTTAAAACATCTAAAGCGTCCTGTTTTTTGCTTTGGTCCTATAAATTTGTATCCTATAGAGTATTTTGTTATAACGCTTTTTCATTTTAGACGTTGTACAAAATCGATTTTATTATAGTATAAATCAGTGATTTTATATATATATATATATATGAACTTTTTAATTAATTATTTTAATTAATTATTATCATTATTCCAGATTTATACAATGTTTTCCTCAAATTACTTCTCTCTCCCTTGCTCTCTGTTCCTTCTTTGACCTTGAAAAAAAATGGTGTCTATTTCAACCACCAAGAACAACAGTAACCCATTTCTCTCCGGTGATTGCTTTTTTCATACCTACAACAGTACTGTTGCTGCACCACTGTCATCACCACCTACGGCCACTCTCCAATCACATACTCTTTGTTAGAAAGATTTGGTTAGGAAGCAGCAGCAACAACTTTATGACCCTGGGTTTGTTATATTCTGGAGATTATAGTGATCTCAAGAGTTTGGGCATGAGACCCTCTATTAGCACGTTAAATCTTGGTTTTTGAAAGGGCGATAGGAAGCCGATTCGAGTGGGCTAGACTCCAAAGAAGGGAGGAAGGAACAAGAACAGTGGAGCAATTTTCAGATATCCCATTAATAAACCAAACGTACATATTTATAAGGAAAAGAGTGCAATACTAGTCTACTAACTACCACTTGCCACAACTAGCTAAATTAATGCAAACTATGTGGAACGTAGTCCACTTATTCTCCTAGAAAATTGGAACTAACACCTGCATGACTAACAAACATAAACTCTTCCAACGTTCCTGATGACTATTTCTCATGCTGACTTCAGTCTTGTAAACGGGCTGGACGTCTTTGATTTCTGAAGGGCCTGGATTGCAAGGATATTTCATTGGACCGGCCTAATACATTTAGCCCAATAGCTCCTTCGTTCGTATCAAAGGGCCTCCAGTTTTACTTGCGCTTTGGGGTCGGATTTATATAAGTGAACCCCACCTAAATGAAAACTATCTAATTTCTTTCAAAATCAGAAGTGATTATTTAGTTTTAGAATTTGGCAGATAAAAAAGACTATTCAATGTTCTTCTCGCTCTCTCATTTTACACGTTGTTTTAATTTGCAAGATTTTTTAATACTCATTTATATTTTATTTTGTTTATTATCTATTTCAGATGATCTATAGTTTTAGTAGGGTTGTAACAGGGCCTCTAAAAAGATTGAGAAAAGTCTAATAGTTTATATAATCTACATGGCTAAAGGCACTGGAGATCCAAGGGTGAGATTGTCCATTGACATTGCACCAAAGTTTTTCTGGCTTCAGGATTTCCTAGGGTTTGACAAAGCAAGCAAAACCCTTGATTGGTTCTTTAATTACCAAGTACAAGACCACAATCAAGGAGTTGGTTGAAGAAAAAAAGCACTCCTCATCTTCCACTGTTAGTACTCATCAATGTGAATTGGCTTTCCTAGGAACTATCAAGGGACCGAACGATCGATCAATTGATATAAATAAAGGGCTCAAGAAGCTAATTTGCTGGTAGCAAATCAAAGGAGAAAGATGACACAAAAAGACAAATATGATAATCTTGCAAGAGGCCAATCAAAAGCAGAGGCAAGAGCAGAAATTAATTGTGCATTAGGAAGCTAGGACACGATGAAGAAAGTTCCAAATCAAGTTTCTGGCGTCAAAAAGTGATTGCAGTGACTTCTTTCAGGAATCAAATCTTTCATGTTGTATAGGTATCAGAAGAGTACTCAAGCTTCCAAATTTTTGTCCAACAGTCTGCCTAAATTTACTGTAGATCATGAGCAGTAGGGCAACAATTCAATGGTTTAGATGTTGAAGTGTTAGATTAGGATAAACAATTATATGTATAGGTATAGACTTGGATCACGTGAGACCATGTTTTTGTGAGACCACTTTTTTATATTTGAAACTTCACGGTAAAACATTGTGAATGTAACTTTCATAGTGTTTTTGCTGTGAATGTTATTTATTTATTTTTTTACCTTCATAGTGTTATTTTCATTAGAGAACTGGTTGAAGAAACAAATCAGGCCTCATCTGATGAATCAAAAATGAAATTTCTGGAAACTATAATTGGAAAGAAAGAGTCAGTAGTCGAGTGTGTTGATGGCAAAAAGATGAAAACCAGGCGAAAATGCAAAGCTGGATTTGGAGTGAATAATGCTGCAAGAGACCAGTCAAGAGCAGAGGCAAGAGCAAGAGCAAAAATTGGAGTTAAGAAGCTTGATGATGACGTCGAATTAGTTCCTGATTCAAAGCTCTAACCCCCATGAAATCTGGTGGCTGTTGGAGCGAAATTGATCAACCACAAAGTAATTATAAAAAACCTAAGATGGGAATGCATAATGGATCGAGAAACAATTGTCGAAGTAATCAAAAGATTCTAGCTCTTTATTATATACTTCGCTTTACCAAAACTAGGGTACTATTTCATGACCAGCGGGTGATCATCATGCAATTAGCTAGTGAATTTAGGGGATTATGACAGAAGCAGCCAAGCTAGCTAGTGATGGATCAGCTGTAATTAATTAATTAGTTAACTAACGGTGGAGCTGTTGCAATATTATAATGATGTATAAGTACATATTATAGTTTATTATATCTTGAGGTGAGGTGACTTTAACAATCTAAAGTAATCTGTCTGTTTGGTTGGTTCTTACAAGTACGTTTTGAAAACCCAAAAAAGTAAACCATTTTGAATTTGAATTCTTATTTTTAATTTGGATAATCATGGATTTTCAGACGAGACCAGGTTGCTAATATCGTGATATGTACCCCTCTGCTTCTTCTCGATGATCAATTACATTTTCTTTGGCTTTTAATACCAATTACTTTTTATGTTCCTCGACAAAGTACCATGATCAGCTAGCATGCTACCTAATTGTGCCCTAGCTAAAAAGATGTCAAAAGCAAGAGAGAGGATTTCGAAGTTCCAGTTAAACCCAAAGATTTGATGAATCTTTTGCTGATTACTATCCACATCTTCCCTCATCCATCGAAGTCTTTCCTCCTCTCAATTCTCTTTCACCATGAAAAGATGATTTTCACTTTAACTACCACCAGAGGAACGACGGTGACCCAGTTATCTCCGGTGAATATTTTCTTCATCCCGACAACACTACTGCTCTTCCGATCATGGAGAATGTCACTACAATCAAACAAGATTTTGTTCGGCAGCAGCAGCAGTTTTCTGAAAGATCATGATTATCTTTTAGATTAGGTAATTTCTCTCCATACGAAGAAAACTGGGACCTCCAAGAAGTATGGACATAGGAAGATCTACAGAGCTCGAGGCCCTAGGGATCGGAGGGTGATATTCTCCGTTGAGGTCGCTGGAAAGTTCTTCAGTAGTACTGTCCAAGATTCGCTAGGGTTCTTTTTTCCGAAAAATAAAAAAAGATTTGCTAGGGTTTGACAAAGCAAGCAAAACCCTCGATTTGGCAGCTGCTCATCTTCCATAGTTACCTATCAATATAAACTGAAATTTCTTGAAGCCATTAGTGGAGGGTCTAGATGAGATTAACGGCAAAAAGAAAAGGTCAGTACTCAAGTGTGTTGCTGGCCAAAAAGAAGAAAACTAGGCGAAAATGCGCGCATAGCTGGATTTCAAGTGAATGATGTTGAAAGATACCAGTCAAGGGCAGAGGCAAGAGAAAGGATAAGAGAAAAAAAAGCGACTTAAGAAGCTTGATCATGATGACTTGAAGACAACAATTAATTTCTGATGATGGGTATTGGGTGTGACAGTCAAGTAAGCCCTTCAAACCAAACACTTAAATCAGGTTGTTGGAGTGAAAATGGATTTGAACCACAAAGTGATTATAATTAAAAAAACATAAGCTGGGAATTGGAAAATGGGTCAAGAAACATCAAAGCAATCAAAAGATTCAAGCTCTCAAAACTTTAGTATTTCATGAGCAGCAGAATTATCATGCAAGTAGTGATTAAATCTTCAATAGGTGTATCACTAATTACTCAAACACATGTATATAGACTACTCGGATGGAGATGTGCAGTGGCTAATTTGTCTAATTGTTTCTTTGTTTTGGATAACAGTAACTTCGAAAGAAAGTGAGGAGAAAACCATTAGGGGATCTTAACAGCAGCTGGAATTAATAAATGTGGAGATGGAGCAACGATGTAATGATGTAAGTGCAAATCAATTCTTGGTAATTACTTGATTATGATTATTGATGCATTTGACTAGATACTTCTAGCTATTGGTTCTTGATTGATCTGAAGATACAGATCTCAATTACCATATTACATTAAAGATATAGCCTTTAATCTTTTTGTGTACTTGTAGCTTGTTGATATAAAACACCAGATCTTACCCTTATGAGAAAGAAAATTTGTTTCTTGAGAGACCCCACAAAACAGTAAGAGGGATTGATATAGTTGTAATCCGTTCATTGACACATCTTAGTAATTCACTAGATAATACCCAAAGGTTAAAGTGTCAGCATTCTCAAGAGCAAATTTACTACTGTACATGTCTGCATTCAATCTTGTTCAGCAACAAAAGATTAATCCATAAGCTCTTCTGTTACCTTTCTTTTTTCGGTAGATCGAATCATTAGGACACTCAGGACACCAGTCATAATAGTTTCAGGATTTCATCACTTGAATCAAAATTGTAGGGTTAAGCCTTTAAAAACCATGTGGGTTAATTTCTCTGGCGTAGTTGAGGAAAACTAGTCTTCACTCTATGTCATGTTTATAGAATATCAAAGAAGATTTATAACTTTTGCGTCCTATTTCAAGCCTGTCAAAATTGATGTAGTTTCATAGTTTTCGAGAAAAATCATGACTTTCAGGTTCTTTACAATTAACAAGTACTACTGATCGATTTCACCAAGTGTATCAATCTCCTGAAAAACAAAAGCATATTGCAAAGGACTTGAAAACTAGCTTCATGCATTTAACCTGATAATCTTTGTCCATTAATTTGGTGTTATGTTCAGAGTAAAGATGTACTAACCAGTTAACATGTCTAGAATACTAGCCCTCAAGCATCTAGTTCAGTGATTATTTGAACCATTTTGGTGATACCTCCTTAGGTTCAGACCTTCATCTCTTTTCTTTCTAAAGAACATGTCAATTGTCAAGCATATACACGTGTGTGTGTGTGTGTGTGTGTATATATATATTGATTAACCTGAATATCCAACCCCGCTATGCGAGCCGACTAATCCCAGGGCGACCACCTGCTTTGCAGATAGCCCGGATTGGAGTCACCGCATTTGAACCTCCGTGGCCACAAAGGGATTTTTATTTCTCCTTGGATTTGAACCTGGGACCTTTTGGTGCTTTTGATCTTTGGAGCCAAGCTCAAACCAATCAGAGATCACGCTTGTGGTAAATCGTCAAGAATATTGGTATCCGTTGGAAAGAATCAATCATCTTTATTTCTAGCATGGGCATTGAATTTATTCATGGATATTGAAAATGAAAAACTTTATCTTAACCAACCTAAACTTGCCCAGCATTCCCACTTGGAGGTGGAATCTGGAGGGTGGGATTTGATCCATGCGAACATATCATCTACTCTGAAGAGTAGAAGTTTTGGTTTCAGAAAAATGTAGCCTTCATTTATGTCATCTTAGTATCACTTTATTTCAATAATTCATTTTCATAAGTAGAAGAAAGTCGAACAAACTAGGGGAGCAAGATTCATAGATGCATGCAGTTGTAAGTGTGCACACACACACATACACACACATATTTATATAAATGTATATAGATACAAGTATGTAAGTATAATTAGTAACGAAACAGAAGCTCATCTGCTTTTGCCAACACCTAACTCAGATCCTTTATTGTTGTATCTTGTTTTAGTTGGCAAAATGTTCTTTAATTACTCATTCTTGTAATCAGGATCATCATTGATGTAGGCATCAGTTATAATCTTTTCCCACATATCCATTCAATCAAATAAATTTCTATCTTCAGTATCCTTGATCTTTTCTCTATTAAAGTTCATCTAAAGTACTTAATCTTAATTTTGTTTGCTTTAATGTCTGAATTAGGATACAATTGTGCTTAATTATCATGCCACAATCTTGTATCCTAGAATGTCCATACTATTACTATATATATATATATATATATAGGAGCGATCAAATGAAAACCACTCCAATTTGTAAAAACCGTAAAAACTACTATCATCCGTCGTTAATCTTATGAAATTGTTTCATGAAATTGTTAATCTTGTGAAATTGTTTCATATAATATTTTTTTTGATGAAGTTGTTTCATATGTGGTTATGAAATTGTTTCATATGTGGTTATGAAATTGTTTCATATACTACTTAATGAAATTTTAATGAAACTGTTTCATGTATTTTTCTAAAATTAAAATAATGAAGATGATAATATCC
>NC_037534.1:3122543-3126298 GCF_001531365.2 Cynara cardunculus var. scolymus | reverse complement strand
TGGTTAATTAAAAATAAAATAAAAATTATAAAAATTACTTAATTACATTACTGCCCTTATTAAATTATTTATATATAATAAAAGTTAATTTATTAATTAAAAAAGTTTGTGGTTATTGAGTTGTTCTCGCGTTTTCGTAAATCACAGGGGTTCTTGTTTGAACCTCCACCTATATATATATATATATATATATATATACTTGGGATCACGTGAGACCAGCCTGTTTTCATGAGACCCTTGAGACCACCCTTTTACACTTGAAACTTCACAGCAAAATGTTGTGAATGCTCGACTTTTTTAAACCTTCACAGTGTTTTTGCTGTGAAGTTTTAAGTGTAATAATGTGGTCTCACGGGTCTCACGAAAACAAGCTGGTCTCACGTGAACCCAACTCTCTATATATATATATATATATAGAGAGAGAGAGAGAGGGTGGTTCAAATACTAACCCATTTTTTCGTGTTAACTCTACTAACCAACATCAACCAATCACATTCTTTCTTTACTTTATATTCAAATGTTAACTTATAAATTGAATACAAGGGTCATTTTGTAATTTGATCTTTATGTAACTCCCTAATAATTATTTGGAAGTTACAAATCTTTTAAGATCTCTCTAATTGATCATGAGGTAATTCCGATGTTCACGGTGTTCATATTCATGTAATGTCCATGAACATTCACCGTGTTCATATAAATGTTCACCGTGTTCATGCGATGTTTTTACAAAAGTACCCTCTGAACCGTTGTTCATAGGCATCTCAATTAATATATTAATTAAATGATTATTTTTATAGTCTCATTTAATAAGGACCGTTTGATGAGAAAAAATAAAGATTTTGCACAATAGTTTTGCTTAGTATTTGAACCAGCCCATATATAGATATATAGATATATATATATATATATATATATATATATATATATATAATCATCTTTCTACTCCATTAGAATTGTTATTCAATATAAAGTTGTTTGGAAAAGTGTTATTATTATTATTTTGCACCCAACCAGGAAAACTTTAGATATCATCTGATTGCATCTAAAAGAACTCAAACCTAATAATTCATGTCACATAGGAAACAAGAGTCAGCCCCTATGGAGTTTGTTGATTTTATAGTATTTGTTATTATTAGGGAAGCTACAGAAATCTTTATTACATCCATTAATCATTTTTAACTCTATTTAATTTATTTCTTTTAGCATAGCTGTTTGCCCGGTTATATACTTGTAACAGTGCACCATCTCTCTCTAGCTCGCTCTAGATCTGTCTCTGTCGAAGTGTATATCTATACATACATATAGATAGATATAGATATTTACTGTGTGTCATGAAAAAGAAGTAACGCCGGTGTTATTGTTTGAAGATCAGCACATCCAAATAGCCTGCTGCTGGCCCAAATCTTTTTTACTGTTCTATCGAGGTTTCAGTTATCAAAATTTTCACCATTTATCATGTTGCTGGACGGGAAATTCGGCTACACTTTCTCACATGTATATATGCATCAGGTTCAAGTATTTTAGTCTTGATTTTGTTCTAGTGGATAAATTAGATTCAGTAATTAACTCTGAGCTGTTGAAACATGCATAACATATATCTCTGGATCATCCACCAGAAAGATCAAGTAGACAGAAAAGACACAGAGACCCGATTTCAGGATGATGGTCATTTAGATCTACAAACATTTGTATTTAATTAATTTTATCTAGCATTTATCGGCATCGAGGATTCTAAACAAGTTTGCTATTTTACTGTTCACGCACACTTATGTGTGTGTGTGTATATATGTGTGTGTGTGTGTGTGAAGGTTCAAATAAGAATTAAGAAAGAAAAAGAGGTGGAGAATGTAGGAATAAATGGTTCAATGTTTTATATGTGAATCCTGAAGTTACCCACTTTTCTACCAATCATTCACATTCACATATGAAGATGCACCTACTTTTCTACCAATCATTCACATTCACATTTACATATGAAGATGCATATTTAAAGTCACCCTTTCTTTTACCAATAATTCACATATGAATTATTTATCCGTACTTTCTATTTGAACCTCAATATATATGCATGGTGTGTATCCATATATAATCTGTGCTGTTGGCAAAGAGAAAACATGACTATCACTATTAATTACTGATCTGATTATATGATAAACTTGTAGCCTTTTGATAACTCTTAACACGTTTTTGACCACTAGATTTGTGAGATTAAATGATATAATGGAAAGGGTGGTTGGGAAAGACCAAGAAAGATGTGAAGGTTGATGGAGTTGCAGAATGCTGAGTATGCATGGTTTCAAAGCACATTCAAATCTAGGAACCCAGACACAAAAATGACTTAACTTTCAGATCGAACCTTGTACTTTGTTTGGTTTTGCAGATTAAACCCTTCTTTTTTACTACTGTAATCATGAGTTCATACTTTCTTACACCAGTTTAGGTTGCACGTATCATTTGCATTGCGTAAATTGCCAATATATATATATATATATATATATATATATATATGAGTTCTAGAATAATGATTTTAATAGAAAAGATATATTCTAATTCAATAACAATAAAATAAGCTAAATATATAATACCACACTTGTGTTAAATTTTGAACATCTAGTTCGAAAAATAACGTTCCGCATGTTCCCGCATGAGCGTTTTACGGATCATTTTCCAACTTTAAAATGGCCAACGTTTTTTCCTTGATTTCTTTAAAGTGGGCATGGATGAACCTTCACTCCCGGTTGACAATGTTAAAAATATCAAATCAAGATGAATATGTCAGTGATGAAAAACATTAATATAATGGGAGATAGAAACTCAAATAGTTTATATTGTTTTATACCAAGTGTTATTCCTAGCTAATTAATATGTCAATCTATATATAGAAGGTATATGTATCAAAAGATGACTTTGATGATGGAACAGGTTGACTACATTATTTATTGAAAAAGATATCTGAATGATAATAATTTATATATTATTATTAAATGATTTTGTGCCTAATAATACTCCAAGAATTAGCATATCTTTTATTCAATTTTATTTTTAATAATAAAACAATTTATTAAAGATTTTTCATCTAATCGAGGGCACTTTTTTGCATACGCATGTGTATAAAAATACGAGGAAGAGGCCCGATTATCATACAAGACAAATGATCATAATGTGTTTTAATAAAATAACATATTAGGCCTAGGAAACTTCCAATAACAATTCACCAGATGAGACATTCATTCATCAGATAAGACCAATGTTCTAAATGGTGTAAGGTTTGATGTGGCGTGACAGTGAGGTCAAACCTTAAGTTTTAGAGGTCACATTAAGATCACGACATTTTTCAAGTTGTTACTTATGACAACAATTATGCATATCATATATATATAATGCACATGTTTATAACTATTACTCAATGAGTCAATATCAAACAATCTTAATTAGTTTATATACTAATAAAAAGAAAGACGTTAAACATGTTTAAAAAAACAAAAATTGCATGCACATCAGACAATGACGTGCTACGTACGAGATTAACATGGCATGAAGGAAAAGTATTGAACCACGATTTGCCACAAGGTTGTCATAGCAAAGCTTAGACAAGACATAATCATCACATTTGTTGTTTTAACTTTAAACTTTAATTAACATCTTGGGCTTAGAAAAAACTTTCAACCACCACTTAAAGATGGGAATTGCAAAAGTTGTAAATTAACATTATATATATATATATATATATATATATATATATATATATATTCATA
>NC_037534.1:3109270-3122402 GCF_001531365.2 Cynara cardunculus var. scolymus | reverse complement strand
AATCATTTCCATAAATATTTCAATTTATTGGGTTGCATTGATTGTATAAATGCGATAGGTTGTATTTGAAATAAACCCTATATATATATATATATATATATATATATTCATATACATATCATAGAAGTTCAAAAATCGTGCGCTTCCATTTTTTTAACGTTAATGTAAAATCACATGTGACATTAATGATGTTTTTCTTAGATAGTTGGTTTTCTCGTTTGAACATTCCCCCCCCCCCCCCTCTCTCTCTCTCTGTATACATATATATGTACATTATATATATATATATATATATATAGTAGAAGGATATTTGCGTAATGAAGCGAGATATATCTTGATTTTAATATTTTTTTGTCTCGATCGATGTTATAGTATTGTTTTATGTGATTTTGAGAAATCGATAATGTTTTCATTTTTGAATAAAATATAAATATGAGAATATTATAAAATTTTGAAAAAAATGTATTAATATTAGTACTAAACTAAGTATCTAAAATTTCTCTTTTTTAGTATAATTTCTCTAATTCATTTTTTATTATAATTTAATTTAGGTTTAATAATATAAAGATAATAATTAAGTATTTGGTTAGAACTCAATTATTATTTTAATTATATTTTAGATTTTTTATATTTAAAACGAGATGTTTATCCTCTATTTGATTATGTTTATCTGTAGTTAGTTATACGAATCAAATATGAAGCTTTAATAAGTTGTACTTATACACAATTTACTTGTAATCTTGAATTTTAAGCAATATGTCTCAATAGACATTACTTCATGAAAAAAGAAAGAAAGAAAGAGCTTAGTTAATTATGTTGAGACTTGAGACGATAGCTACTACCATAAACTCGACACCTAAACAGAATGGGTGTTCATCCTTTTTCCATTTCTTAATTTACACATTGAACTTGTATAGAAAGGCCACGCTTATTGGAAACACGGTCGGAGTCTAGCAAGTTCAACTATTATGTTGGAATACAAAGGTAATACAAGGTAGCAGTAACGATTTTCTTACCCAAATGATTCGCGAGACCCGTGAAACCGGGTTGTTGTTTTCGTGAGACCCGTGAAACCATTTTTTTTACACTTGAAACGTCATAGCAAAACACTGTGAAGGTAAAAAAAATCTGAACCTTTACAGTAAAAACAATGTCAAGGTTACCTTCATAGTGTTTTGCTGTGAAGCTACAAGTATAAAAAATTGGTCTTACGAATCTCAGGAAAAAAGACCGTGGAGAAAATGAGATGAGAAACATGGCAAATATGGAACAACCAAACCTACAGGAAAATACTTGTTCTGATGTCCTACAAAAAATTTCCAGAACCAGTTAAATCAATCGCCGTAACGCTGAATTTACATTCTTCTAAAAGCGCAATCGTTTTGTACCAACACCAGGCTCCAAAACCACCTCCGTGGACGAGAACAATATGATTGGTCTCCAATTCATCAAGATTCACATCCTGGTATACAATTTGCCCTTTTAAAATACAATATGCCATCCACTACAGTAATTTTTTAAGTATTCTTAAATGATATATGAAATTCCTTAATTATAAATAATTATATTATTAAATCAAAAATAAATTATTTCATTATTAAACGTAAATCAAATTATAACAAAAGGTTGAATTAAATTTTTTTTAAATAGTTAATTTGATACTAATATTTATATATATTTTTTAATTTTCTGTGATATATTCAAATTTATATTTTATTCAAAAATAAAAACACTATCATTTTCTCAAACGCGGTTCGTTCTATTATTTATCATTCATGGACGTTGATAAGATCCATCCATTTAACAGCACCTTAGAATGACATAACCTTAAAATTAAGGGCATAAAACGTATTATATCGACATGGACAAATAATAAAACAAAATATTAAAATCCAAATGTATCTCGCTACATTGTACAAGTATCCTCCTACCAAACCAATACAAAAAAAAATACCCACTAAAATTATCTTATTTCCCCTTGAACCCAAATCATCGTATTTGGGAACTCGACTACCGACAAGACACTTTCTCGAACTAACAGGTGTTTTACTTTTTATAGAAACACTTATTCACATGTTTATTTTTCGTCGTTTAAATGGTTTGTGTTTGTCAAAACTATCTATATAAAAGTTAAATATTAGAAAGGGACAACAAAGAAGGAAAGTAAATGAAACGAAAGAAAGAAGTTGGTTGAAAACTGTACTTAAAAGGGGATAAAAAAAATATGTGGTGGCAAAATTTAAAGAAATGAAACTTGAAGGTTAAACCAACCCATCACTTTTACAACTGTCTCACACACATTTTCTCATGTACAACATTAAAAAAAGGTCCAATCCTTCCATGCCTTTAAAGTTGCAATCACCATGAAAACTTTAGGGGCCAATTTGAAATTTATCAAATCTTTTGGGGTCCCACAGTAAATATGTAAGTATAATTAGGGTAGAATTTGTTATGATACCAAAAAAAATTAATAACATGTATCAGTCAATTATAAATTACTAGAATGGTGTTCGTGTAATGTATAAAGACATATCTTGATTTCAATGTTTCGTTTTATTCTTTATCTATATCGGTATAATTCGGTTTTATGTCGGTTTGAAAAAGCGATAATGTTTTTATTTTTGGATAAAATATAAATTTGAAAATATCATAAAACTTAAAAAAAAAACTACATCGGTATTAATATCAAATTAGCTACTTAAAAAAATCTTGTGTAATTTCTTTAAATTGATTTTTTATTATAATTTAATTTAATGTAACGAAATAATTTAATTTAAATTTAATAATATAATTTTTTATAAATATAGTAATTAAATATTCTGTTAGAACTCAATAATTATCCTAATACGTAACATCTATATGTCAGATCTTGTTTATTTCCAAACCGACTATTCTAGTTGTAAATCAATTTTTATTTTTATTATTATTATATTTTATTTTATTTTTTAAAATCCATCAATAAAATTAAAAGAATTATGTGAGATGTAGAAAAATAAAAGAAAATGTTCCACTTAATTACTATGAATAATGTTTTTGACGTTAAACTCAAGAGTTGTTTGTTTAGCTCTTAATAGTTCCACTAAAAAGTAGCATCTGAATCGTTAAGAGATGAATCTTGTTTGGTAAAAAAAATATGTCTTTTAATGGTTCTAAAACCGTCTGAATGATTTTGTATCTTGGGCATCCCTTAACCGTTCAACACCCTAATTTCATTTTGAATAATTACCAAAAATTTATATTTCATTTTGCACTATATGATAAGAGTCACTTAATCATTTTGACCACTTAATCGTTCTATACCAAACCATTCAACAACTGTCAGACAACCCCTCAATTAGCAAAAAAGTGAGACGACTTTGTCCAAATACAAGACATGTCATGTATTTTTATCTCTGGCCCCGCTGGCCTCAATCGCTAAGTGAGACAAAAAGTCTCTTCACATTAGTGTCTTTGAAGAAGAGTACGGTATAGAAGTCGTTAATATTAGCGGTAATTAACTTTTTGTTCAAAAATTACTATAAATAATATTAATGGATAAACTAAACATAGGATTACTATATATTAAAAAACAAATTAAATTTTAAATTATAGATCCTTGTAAAATATAAAAGTCAATAAAATAAATAAAAACTAATAAAATATCATTTCACACAAAGTTCAAGATAAAAATCACTTTAATGTTTTTATACTAAAGGCCGTTTATTAAACGCTTATCCAGTAAGTGCTTACAGAGTAATTTTCTTTACCGAACGAACCTGGTAAGGGTTTAGAATCTTACCCCGTCAGAGCGGTAAAATGATGGAGAATCTTACCCGGTAAGAGTGGTGAAATAATGGAGAGTCTTACGCAGTAAGTGAGAGTGACGACTCTTACCTGGGTAAGCGCTTACCGGGTAAATTGTTGCATACTATATCATTTTGAAGCACTACAATTTTACCCAGAAAAAATAAATTATAGTGTTGACTCCTATCGGTAAGTACTTACCGAGTAAGCATTTGAGTAAACGAGCCCTAACTCTCTCTAATAGTAGTTCGTATGAAAACATTCTACTCGAGATGCTAAAAAAAACCTTCTACGCTTTATGTGCTCTAAATGCACCTATATATATTGCTAAATGCATTTTTACCTAAAGAAAAAGTATTGTAATCTACACATTGATTCTTTTTTTTTTCAATTGTATGCGTCAAAAGGCGACTGTACGGTTCAGAAGGGATACAATTTCACCCTAATCAACCGACTTTATCGAGAAATATTATTTTTTTAGGTCAAGAGGTTGAGAGCGAGGTCTCAAATCAACTTATTGATCTTATGATATATCTCAGGATTAGGGATGATAACCCAAGATCTGTATTTGTTTATAAACTCTCCTGACAGATGGGTAATACCCGAGATGACTCTTTATGATATTATGCAATTTGTGCAACCAAATGTACAACCAGATGTACATACAATATGCATGGGATCAGCCGATTCAATGGGATCTTTTATCCGGGTAGGAGGAGAAATTACCAACCGTCTAGCATTCCCTCACGCTTGGCGCCAGTGAGGCTTTTATTTGAGAGAAAAAGTTCTCGTACATTAATATCAATACTTGTCTTTTATATTTTCAATACATGATTTAACATGATTCTGATACAAAAATGGAATGATATTAGCATTACCCATGAAGTATTAAAAATGGTAACCACAAAGGTTGCGACATGGTAGTTGAGTTCCTGAAGGATGTGGTGGAATATTCTATTTGTTCAGGGTTTGATTTCAGACGTATACAACAATTGTGATCACTGAGTTTATTATAGATGAATTTTTACAATTACAATTTGTCAGCATTAGTCCGATCATAACGTGAGATACTATTTATTTAAATATTTAAAAATGGTGTCATTGAAAATAAAGTAAGGGGCTGTTTGTTTGCCTCTTAATGGCAACATTAAGAGGATGCCTCTTAATCGGTGAGATGTAGAGGCTGTTTGGCAAAAAAAATTGAGCCTCTTAATGGTGACCATTACCTCTTAACGATTTAGCATCCAAGGCTTCACTCAACCATTCAGATATCTTTTCTTCCATCTTTACCCTTCCTTCCACGTCGCCTTCACAATCCTTCCCACTCATCTCCGGTCATCTCCACYGTCACCTTCACTAAGAACAAAAACAACACCATCGCCGTCCACCAGTTTCACGTCGCCGCCATCCACCGTCAACAAATCGTTGAATGTCAACACCATTTACCGTCGCCATGATTGATTAGTCTCTGAACCCTAGCAAACCTGAATAATCACGAACCCCCCTTAGATTTTTGAAATCTGTCGCGACTGGAACCCTAACTCGCTGGAACCCTAAACTAAGCCATTGCGTTGAAGCTATTGCAATGGTGATACCCTATCTATGAAATCTGTCAAGTTTCAGAATTTTTGGAGTTTCTGTCGAGTTTTCTGCTGTTGCTCGCGAAACCCTTGACGATGCACTGAAGTTCTTCCAGAGTTCGTTTGTTGGTCGAATGTCTGTTTTTCTTTCTTTTCTAATCCAAGGTAATTGCATCTGGTAATGCACTCCATGTTGATTGCTCTTTCCAGTGCTCCTGTTATGCCCCTTCTTTGTTTGGAGATTTTGGATTTAACATACAAGGGTTAAAATGGTAATTTATTGTCATTCAGATAACAGTTACCAAACAACATTATTTTATTCAGCACTTAACTATTCTGACCCTCTTAACTATTCTGACCTCTTAACTATTCAGCACTAAATCATTCAGCAACTGCCAAACAGCTCCTAAGGTTTGTTTGGGCAAGCATGTTGGAAGGCTGCAAAAGGTGTATTGGATTGGGCCTATTTTATGGTGGAACAGCCCACATTAGATTGGACCACTATATTTTCTAATTCTCTTATTTAGTTATAATATGAGAATCATCATTGCTAGTTTGCTACCCATGGCATAAAAGAAATATATCTATTATATATTATAAAGCATTTGATAAAAAAAATTAAAAATTATTTATATATATAAAATATTGTTTATTGATGTATAGTATATAAAATTCAAAATTGCAAGAACTTCTTTCGACGATCTATTATCTATTAAAAGTATCGATCTTTTCGCAAACAAACCGGCTGCATTCCCGATAGCATATGTTAAGTAATTGTTGAGATGAATTTCGGTAATAGAAATTTTTATGAAAATCAAGAGAATTTTGCAAAATGTTTGCACCTGATTTTACAAAAACAAACTATTGATTAAGACTTCATACTTCAGACATTTGTCAGTTTATAAAAATAAACAGTTTTTATCGATTCAAAATTTAGACTTCAACACCACCTCTTATTAATCAGAAGTGAAATAAGACTTCAGACTTCAGCACCTCTTAAAAAACAAACTATTGATTAAGACTTCATACTTCAGACGAGTGTCAGTTTATAAAAATAAACAGTTTTTATCGATTCAAATTTTAGACTTCAGCACCACCTCTTATTAATCAGAAGTGAAATAAGACTTCAGACTTCAGCACCTCTTAAAAAACAAACGCCACCTAAGATTTACAATACATATATATGATTAATGGTTGTACCAACTTTTAAGTAAAATTACACATTAACCCGTAGTTACTGTTACAAAGTTATTGCTCCAAAGGACCGTCTGTTAGAGCTGAAAGTTTTGAAATTTTATCTGACAAAATGAACAAAGTAGAAAAGATGAAGGACTAAAATGAAACAATAGATTACGCCACTTTGGGTCTCCAAAAAGGCGGTAGTTTAAACCCTAAAAACTCTCTGCCGTCGTGCAATTTGAAGGTTTTGTGAACTCCGTTTGTACCACCGTTCCCTGAGCGCCGTCGACGACGAAGAAATTCGCATTAGGTATGTTTCCGATTCTTTTAATAATATTCAAACGATAACTGCAATCTTCAATTTCATTTATCGATTTCTTTGATTTGTCTTATAATGTCGTTAGTTGGTGATGTTCTGGATTGTGATTTYATGATCMTGTTTATGTTGCTTATAAYGYATTCACTTCGATTGATATACTTGTGTGATTAGTGGTTGCGTTGATGGATTGATCAATTGTACTCTGTTGGTTTTGACGTCAAACCTAATGCAGAATTGTTTATTTGTTTAATTATAGTACGAACATTGTTCTATCGGCACCACTTGTTACTGATAAAAGCTGATGTTATTTGCAATTTGTCATAGAAGAGTTACAAATTTGTGACTCCTTTAAAGGCATCAGAAATCTAGCTAGAATGGAGGTCATCATGTCATCTCCCATACAGAACTGTTCAGGGTTGGAAAATGCTGGAGGTGACGTTTCTGCTAGTCTGCGTAGTAGACATCAGGAAAGAAAGAAGAAAAAGCTGCTCAGAAGAGAAAATAATAAAAATCCTGATAGCAAACTCGAAGTTGCTCAACAAAATGTTGATGTGATCCCACAGTCTTCCATTSAGGATAATGCAAATACTGATCTAGGTACAACTGCAACCTTTCAGCTGAGTAAACGCAAAATAAGAAGGAATAAAAAACTGCTAAGAGAAGATGCTGAAAACCCTGAGAGCAAACTGGAAGTTGCTAATGTTGATATGATCCCACAGTCGTCCATTCAGGATAATTCAAATACTGATCTAGGTACAACTTCAACCGTTCAGCTGAGTAAATGCCAAATAAGAAGGAATAGAAAACTGCTCAGAGAAGATGCTGAAAACCCTGAGAGCAAATTGGAAGTTGCTCGTCAAAATGTTGATATGATCCCACAGTCATCCATTCAGTATAACCCAAATGCTGATCTAGGTGCAACTGCAACTGTTGAGCTGAGTAAACGTCAAATAAGAAGGAATAGGAAACTGCTCAGAGAAGATACTGAAAACYCTGAAAGCAAACTGGAAGTTGCTCGTGAAAATGTTGATATCATCACACAGTCGTCCATTCAGGATAATCCAAATACTGATCTAGGTACAACTGCAACCGTTCAGCTGAGTAAACGCCAAATAAGAAGGAATAGAAAACTGCTCAGAGAAAAAACTGAAAACCCTGAGAGCAAACTGGAAGTTCCTTGTCGAAATGTTGTTGTCATCACACAGTCAGAGAGTTTTGCAACCCCTGATGCAGAGATGGTGTCAAAAGGAGAAGAGCGCACAAAAGTTGCCAATGGTCGGATGGGGTCAGATATGCCTAAAAATGTTCACATTGAGGGTACAATACAAAAGAAAAAGAAGAAGAAATCAAGGAAAGAGAAACCAACTTTAGGTGAAATTTTGAATCCCCGACAGTTAGAGGACATGGAAGTTGCCATTGGTGAGATGGATTCAGGTACAACTGCAACAGATCATATAGTGTCACAAAAGAGAGAGAAGCAGAAATTAGAGAACAAGGATCCAGCCTCAGGTGACATTTTGGATACTCGTGGGTGTGTACAAGACATGGCACTTGCAAAGAAAGGCCTAAGCAGTACTAGAGCTCTTGAATCAACAAGTGGTGAGTCAGTCTCATGTAAAACTGCAACTCCTGATGCAAAGATAGTGTCAAAAGGAAAAGAGCACACAAAAGTTGCAAATGGTGAGATGGGATCAAGTGAAACGAAAAATCTTAATGTGAATGGTACGGTACTAAAGAGAAATGAGCAGAAATTAGAGAACACGAGGCCAAACGTAGGTGAAATAGTGAATTGCCAATACTTGCAGAACCTGGAAGCTGGCAATTACGAAGCACATAGTACGAGTGCAGCAAAGAAAAAGAGRSATAAGCTAAAGAAGAAAGCAGCCAAAGGTGAAATTTCGACCACCAGTGAGAATACAGAGGACTCGGTAATTGCAAAGAAAGACGCAGGTACAAACAAAGTTTTTGAAGCAATAAGTACCGAGTCAAAAAGAGAAGACAGCATGGAAATTGTGAATGGTGAGAAGTGTCTAAGAACAACTCCCCTAGGTGCAGATACAATGATTAAAAGTGTCGGGTGCACAGAGGTTGTCAGTAGTGAGATGGGCTCAAGTGGAGCCATGATCATTGTTGAGACCACGGGTTCAAGAGGAACATCAACTCTTGATATGAATACAGTCTCTAAAAGAGAAGAGCACACAGGCTCAAGTGGAACCACAATTACTAAAACAGTATCAAAAGTAGAAGAGTGCACAGAAGTTGGCAACATTGAGACAGACTCAAGTATAAGTAGGAAGACGGAAAAGCTGAGAAAGAAGAAAGAGGGGGTGGGTTTGAAGGCAATCGATGTGATACCTCAGGTTCCCACATCAAGGAAAAAGCTTATTATTTTAGATGTAAATGGGTTGCTYRMAGATATTTGYTTTTCTCCACCAAAGGATGYCAGAGCGGATATGTATATGCTAGGACGAGCAAGTAAGACTTGGTTTCCAATGTGCTATTTGGTGATAACTATAATTTGAAGTTATTTATGATATATAACCATGAATTATTGTTTACCAAGCTTATTATGGATGCAGTATTCAAGAGACCCTTCTTGGATTATTTCTTGTACTTTTGTTTCGCAAAATTTCATGTTGGCATTTGGTCTTCGAGAACCATGTACTGTTCGGTTTATTTCTTTCTAGTTTCTTTGTTTCTCTATTACATAGTGTTCAGTAACATGTAACTCTTGAAATTATATGCAGGAAAGTTTTGGATCCAGTGGTTAATTATCTGTTGGGAGATTTGAAGTATAAATTGCTCTTTCTTTTGGTGAGTGCTTTTAGTTATATCTGTTGAATCCAGCTAGTTTCACCTTTATACTCTAGTTATGATCTGTCTCAAGAAAGGATGATCACTGGTTGGGTTCTTAATAGTCATATCAATTATCAATCACCTTTTATATGGTTTATATGCCCATTTAATTCATCTGTCTATATTTGAGAGATGACAAAGTCAACAATTAACACTCCTTCCATCCCAAAACAAATGCCCACAATGAGAAAGATGCACAATTTTAGAAATGTGTGATTATTACATTTTTTTAATCAACTAAATACCCTAAATAATAGATTGAGTAATGAATTTCTTCATCTCATAATTAAGGGTAGTATTGGAAACTGGAAAGTAGACACTTACTTTTGAAAGTGGACATTTATTTTGGGACAAACTATAGAAGTGTGGACACTTATTTTGGGACGAAGGAGTAGTTATCAGTAACATGTTTTTTATTTACTCAGTTGCCTCTATTGTAATTTTAGCAACATCTGATCTTCACATGTATGGAAATTTGCAGGATGGTTCCAGTTGCACTAATTCAGGGATGAGGACTCTGGAAGAGAAACATAAGTACATAGTCTTTAAAGATCTAAGAATGATTTGGGAGAGAAATGGTCCCCCTAATTCTTGGGTGAAAGGAACTTTTAATGAATCAAATACATTGTTGTTGGATGATTCTCCATACAAGGCATTGCTCAATCCTGTAAGACTGTTAGCTTTCTTTTGAACTCATAAATTTCTTGTAAATCCTTAATCGTGTTCCAATTATTAATTGATTTTGTCCCAATAAAAAAAAATATTCACTTTGTCTTGATTTACATTCGTTATCTTGCAGAAACACAGCGGAATCTTTCCTGTGTCTTACACCTACAAGGATAAGAATGATAACTTTCTAGGTGAGGCATTTTATAGCTGATTTTGCTCCAGTTTTTTAAGTTATGCTTCTTAAAAGTTAAATCATTAAATTTCAGGGTTCCAAAAAGAGTTGTTTCAACTCATCTGCATCTTACTAATTGCTAACAAGTAAACATGTGAGAGCATCTCCAACAACTATGCTAAAATAGAGATTTTGGAGATTTTTTTGCTCCAACAACCTTGTTTAGGAGAGAGAAATAATATCTTATTAATATATTGAATATTTTAATAATATAATTAATGTTGGAATCTCTAAAATAGAATAGTTGTTGGAGTTGGATGTAATTTTTTTTGAGATTTTAACTTTTGATACTCTAATTTAGAAAAAATTATAGAGTATCTAGTGGAGATGCTCTTATAACATGTGCTCTGCAACCAAAGGGCCTTTGGCCTAGCGTATCGGAACCTTCGGTCTCCTAGGAGGTCAGGGGTTCAATTCAGTAAGGAGGGTGTGCGAGTTTATTTGTTGAATTTGCCATATACAAATATTATATACTTAAAAAAACATGTGCTCTGCTAAAAGCAAAATGATTATGGATTTAGCTAATCTTAAAAAAGGGTATACGCCATCCTTTGTTTGGTTTAGGGAAGATCCATTAGTACTCCTCCTGTTTGTATGTTTTGTTTGTTGTTTGCCTCTCTGTGTGTGGTTGCTTACTCCTAACACGTTTTCACATTTTAGCACTGTCTTTTTTCCAAGTTCTTATGTTCTTTTTCAGCAAAAAATTTTGACCAAGTTTTATCCTTTCTTTTCGCACGTTTTGCACACGCCGGGGTTCTTCACAAGAACAGTCACTCTATTCTTTGAGTTAGAGGCTATGTCTGCTATGTCCCACCTGTAGACCCCACCTCCCGGTCCTCCCAGTGGGATATACCGGGTTTGTTTGGTTTGATTCAATTTGGGTTATTCGGCATTTTGTTCCCATCTTCATTTCGCCTTGTAGCAAGATCCATAACCACTTATTCATTTCTTCTAACACCATAAAATAGGACCCACAGAATGAAAATATTGAGACCAAAACAATCAAGCAGATAGGATGCAAGCATATCTACTCCATGGCAGTACAGTTTTTATTTCCTTTTTGTTCTTTTTTTTGTTGCAAATAGAAGTAATCTTAGGTGTGTATTTGGTATGTGGTACAGGACGGTACATGACCATCTTTTTGTTACCACGTTTGGTTCGACATTAGATTAGGACCGACCGGACCAAGTGGGACAAAAATTCATTTTTTTGTCCCATAAAAATAGTCAAATAGGTGGAATAAAATCAGGAAGATGACACAGGATTAGATTAGTAAATTACTGAACTACCATGTCAAATTAAAACCCTAAAACCTTCCACAATTCTTTCACCCCCTCCCTTGCTCTCGCTTATTCGGTTCGTGTACCAAACGCAACCTAAGAGACCTATTCAGTGATGGTGTAAACGCGTTTTACTTCTTCCTGCAGGTCCTATGGGTGTTCTCAGAAACTATCTGCATGGTGTAGCGGCCACCGATAACTTGAAGATGTATGTGGAACAACACCCATTTGGTCAAAGTTACATAGACGAAAAAAACCCACATTGGAGCTTTTAATCGCGTGTTCTCATGTCTGGAAATTACTAGTCCGAGGTGAGAATCATTGTTCTGAATACAACCAAGGAGTAGAGACATCAATAACAAATGAAAAGATGATGTGTAACCGAAGGGTTATTGGCCCAACATTATTCGGGTTACCAGTAGATCCCAAAAAGTAAGGAGTGTGTAAGAGTTTTGCCGTATATAAATATAAGAAGCCATTTACCAGGCTTACTGAGTAAGCGCTTATTGGATGTCACTTATCTTACCAATAGAGCATATGAAGGAATGGGGATCTTAATTTGTAAGAGACATAGGATGGGCCAAGAATCTTACCCGGTAATTGGGAGAGAAGACTTTTACCTGATAAGCGTTTACCAGGTAAAAACGCTTACCACCAATCTGTTTTGATGGCAGAGAATATTAGGTGATACGGTCAGGGACGGACCCCCAAGGGTGGTTGTGGTGGCACATGCCATCATATTGTTCATCCGTCGTAAGCTAAAAAAAATAGGTTCGTGAAAGGTGTGACCGTATTGTTTTAGAATGTGCAACCGTTTTATATGGTGCCACCATATAAAAATAAACCTGGGTCCGTCCCTGACAAAAATCCAAGGAAATTCTGTTAAAATCATCATATTTTCAATAATTAATTCACTGCAAATACAGTTATATCTTATATGTTCAACCATACGTAATTAAATTTATTTAAATAATTGACATGTAATATTACATATATTTGAAAAATGACATCATCCATGCATACGATGTCCAGTGACATCGTAATTTCACTTTTTGACCATAAATGATGATTGACAAGTTTGTGTTGTTTTCCAATGCATATACTTTATTGGAAACGTATTAACAAAAGGGAATGCTAATGGCGGACGTTGATTGTTTGTAAATTATGCATCTTTAAAATCTATAAACATTAAATCAATTTAATAATATATTTAATATTTAATTATCATTATCAT
>NC_037534.1:3095380-3108175 GCF_001531365.2 Cynara cardunculus var. scolymus | reverse complement strand
GTATTAGTTTTTTTTACAGAATAATAAATAATATTTATAATAATAATATTATTATAATTAAATAAAATAACTAAAAGAAATTAGTATAAAAAAAAGACAACAAAAGGACAAAAATACAAAAAAAACAAACAAAAAAAAATGATTATATAGGATATAGGGGTGCCCTTAGTAAAAGATAGAGATGCCATTAGCCTCTTCCGTTAACAAAACTCATGATTTATAAAATTTATGAGAAATGGATGTACATTTTGTTTTTGAATTCGAGAGCTTGTATTCAAAAATCTTTATTCATGTTGGATTTATTCTTTATCTTGTATTAAAACATGTTAATTAAAAAGGTGTTTAGGATTGTTTATTTAAAACAACTTATTCTTTTCTACAAAGAATTTATTAACTTATTATAAGTCAGAAGGGTTTAATTCTTTTAAAAACTCATTATTACCGGTATAAATTGTTTATCCAAACATTCAAAAATACTTATTACTGATGTCACACCGAAATAAGTAAATAAGTTGTTTTTATAAGCAATCACACTCACCCTCTAATTAGTTCGTGAAAATGGAGCTTTAGAAAATTATACTATGTAGTGATAAGTTGTAAACTTGAGTTATAATATTTTTAGAACAATAAAGTAAATGTTTTATAATATTATAAATATATTAGTACGAATATATACTTACGTATAAATATATATTCATGATTGAAATTCTAGAAATATTGTTTTATAATATATCGATATATATAGAGAGAGAGAGAGAGAGTTTGATTCAAATACAATCCATCACATATGTACAACCAATGCAACCCAATATATTAAGATATTTATGGAAATGATGAGAGTTCATTTATTATGATTTGAATATTTATGGAAGATGAATATGGTTCATTAATTATGATCGATACTTTATATTAGGAAACAATAAAAACTTCTATAAAATCACATATTAATCAAATGAAATGGACGGTTGAAATTGAGTTGTATTGGTTAAAGGTTGTATAATAACCAACATCTCTCTCTCTCTCTATATATATCAAATTAAAGAAGATAAAATACTTATTTTATATATAATTTTTTATTAATAATTATATTTAAGATAATTTGAGAAGGGTATCGGTTTCTAAAAATCCTCCAAGCTTCCATTTTTATCATTTACAAAAGGGACAATTGAAATGTTATAAAAATGAAAAGATTTTATATGTATTATTGATTTTACATTTGATATTTTAAAAGTTGTATACATTCATGAAATATTAGGAGCTTTTTTTAGAACAAAACCCACATGCTTATAATATAATAGAAGTCTACTCGCACAATACATCATAACACGTTTCTATTTCGTCTCTCTTAACTATATTTTATGGACTTATGTGGTTTTAACAGAGCAAAAAGTCTTGTGTTGATTATCAGTTTTATGAAATTTTGTGGTCTAGACTTAACGTTTATCTTATATCTGAGTATGTTTTATCAGTTGATTATAAGTTAGTTTTATAAGTGTACTATGAACATCTAATTAAATTATCTTAAATAAATTATTACATCAACTTAGGAAAAAGAGCCATGAGATTAAAAAAGATTAATAATAATTAGTAATATTCAAAAATAATAATAATTAGCCGCTTAGAGGGAATTTTAAATACAAATTATCTAATTAACATAAACCATACAACACAAGTTCAACCGTTCATCTAATCTAAGGATTCCGTAAAGAAGTACTTTTTATACTTTTCGCAATAAACTAGTTAAAATTCATGCGATTTAATTCAAGTCCAAAAAAGGTCGGATGATGCAATCAATGGTGGAGAGCGGGCATTCACCTGGAAGATGCTTTGTTGGTGACGTTGCAGTCGGTAATAGAAAGCAGGTTGAGAGGAAGCCGAACAGAAAAAGGGTGTCGTCGATGATGTGGGTTTGGAGAAGAGACGATCTTGAGAGAAGAGAGGATCATGAGGAGTGGTGTTGTTGATTTACAATTGTACCAGACCTAAGGTGCAAATACTCCAACATAAGACTTCGCCATTGTCGTACTTATCGTTGGAGCTTTTGCCGATTAAATGTGCAAGGCACATAAGAGGTTTAATAGGAGGAAGTCAGACGGAGTTAGTTTCAAGGACCCAAACCAAATACTTTTGTATAGCATGAGGGTTTTCTTGCAATAAAATTTTTATAAGAACCCAAACCAAAAAAAAACACAACAAACTACAAGGACCAAAATTGCAATTTACTCTAAGCTTAACAATATAAAATATAGTCATGTAATAATTAAAAAAGAGTGAATTACATTTTTGGTCCCTCTTGAGTAGCTATTTTTTGGTTTTCATACCTCCAAATCATAAAGTACTTTTGGAACCCAAACTGATCCTCCCACTAACACTGTTAAAGCATGCTCCGTTAAGTGGCTCATGTGTCCCTCACATGAGGGGCAATTTGGTCTTTTCCCTCCCAGTAAACGTCTTTGTGTTCATCCTTCCTGGTAGCTCCCTTAAAAAACGACTCCCATACCTCTCAATCGACGAAAAAATCGACTCCAATACCTTTTGATCGATGCCTCTTTGAACCCCCTCCCTATCCTCGTAGCTCCGGCAAAATCGGCTTCCATACCCCTCATTCGACGCCTCTTTGAACCCCTCCCCCCCCCCTCGTAGCTCTAGCGGAATTTTGCTTTAAGAAAGATTCAGATGTAGTTGATTTTGATTTTGATTTCAAACTCGATGGTTTTGATTTGAACGATTCAAATGAAACATATTAATGAAGCAACAAAAGACGAAGATCACACAATTCAGATCTAGGGTTTTGTTCAAACGATTTCGAACTCAAGATTCAAGTTTGATTTGTTTTGTAAAATTCCATATTCATATGTATTGAGAAATCTAGGGTTTTGATTTAGGACTTTTTTTAATTGGATTCAAATTTAGATTCTTTAGGTTATTTGTATGAATTTGGATTTGATTCTTGGTTATGTTCATATTCATCTTCAAATGATTTAAGGGTTTTTCTTGTTCATGTTCATCGTAATCAGATTCGGTTTAATTTAAGGATTTTTTTTTCTTGTCCATGGCTTTTTCTCGTTCATGTTCATATATGGTAATCAGATTTAAATTCGTTCCTCTTCAGATGATTTAAGAATTTTTCTTGGTTATTCTTTTTGTTTTTTAAACTGTGGATATGTGCTTGACAACAGTTGGAAGTGGCGAAGGGTTGTTATGATATATAATGGTGGTAGTGGGTGGTTGGCAACAATGGTGGAGGGTTGTGCATGGTAGGTGGTGTTGGATCTCAGTTTCGTCAATTTAGGTTTTTTTAAATTGAATTTGAATGAGGTGGGTGATGAAGATGGGTAAGAAGACCAAATGCCCATCACGTGATGGGCGCATGACTCACTTAATGGAGCATGTTTTAACGGTGTTAGTGGGAGGGACCGGTTTGGGTTTGGGTTTGGGTTTCAAAACATGATTTTTGGACCAAAAATATACTTTACGGTTTGGAACCAAAAAAGAGACTAAGGGGCCGTTTACCAAATGCTTACTTGGGTAAGCGCTTACCAAGTCACGTTACCTCACCGAATGAATATGGTAAGGACCAAGAATCTTACCCAGAAAGAGCGAGACAAGGACCATAAGTCTTACCATGGTAAGCACTTACCGGGTAAATTGTTGTATGCGATGTCGTTTTGGTGGACTAAAATCTTACCTAATAAGTAAATAATAATGTTAAATTTTATTGATAAGCACTTACCGGGTAAATATTTGATAAACGGCCCCTAAAAATATAATTCACTCTACGAAGACACATAGATAAGAACTTAAGTTCTTATTTAAGAACCAATGTACTTCTTGTGAACTAATAATCAAGAACCTCTCGACTATTAACTATAATAAAATTGAGTTTATAGGATGTCATCAATAAATGTCTTAATATATTGCTTTATAAACCTTAATTTATAGGAACAAAAAATGAAGCGTCATACCTAAAAGGCGTAGAAATAAGTTTATATAACGTTTTTGGGAGTCTTCACAAGCTTTCTATGACACTTTTAACACAACGAATCGCATTAACTATTTTATAGGACACTTTAAAAAACGTGTCCTATAACCCCATCTTTTTAGCTAATATAACGTTTTTTCTGTAAAAATGTCCTGACAAACTTGTTACAACGTCCAAAATGTTTTATGAACTTATTACAACGCCTTTAGATAAAACGCTTTATTTTTTACTCCTAAAAATTGTCTTATAAAGTGGTCTATTAGGACGTTTATTTAACGAGAGTTCTATAAACCTAATTTTGGGTTCAATTCAAACCTGCAGGTAGCGTTGTCAAGAAGGAAAGTGTGATTGCATGATCACTCTTTTAGAATTATATATAGATCTAGGAGATTAATTAAGGAACCAACACTACAAGATGGCTGTACGATCTTCCTGCATGAATTTAACCATATATTATTTCTCCCTTTGGTGAAATGTGCGTAACTAATGTTAGCCATCGAAGCATCTACTTCGATCACATGATCTTTGGTGATGTATACTTTGGAGGTTATAGGAATGATCAACATGATACCTAATTGTGCCCTAGCTAAAAAGATGACAAAAGCTAGAGAGAGGATCTCAAAATTTCAGTTAAACCCTAAAGATTTGATGAATCTTTTGCTGATAACAATATTTTCCTCAAATCCGTTTCCTCATCTTCCCTCATCCACCAATGTCTTTCCTCCTCCCGATTCTTTCTTTGACCATGAAAAAGATGATTTTCACTTTAACTATCACCAGAGGAACGACGGTGACCCATTTATCTCCGGTGAATATTTTCTTCATGCCGGCAACAGTACTGCTCTCCCTCCTCCGGTCAAGGAGAATGTCACTACAATCAAACATGCTTTTGTTCGGCAGCAGTTTTCTGAAAGATCAGGGTTGCAGAATGTGAAGATCATGATGATCTTTTAGATTCGGTAATTTTTCTCCATAATAAGAAAACTGGGACCTCCAAGAAGTATGGACATAGGAAGATCTACAGAGCTCGAGGCCCTAGTAATCGGAGGGTGACATTCTTGAGGTCGCTCGAAAGTTCTTCAGTGGTACTCTCAAAGATTTGCTAGGGTTTGACAAAGCTAGCAAAACCCTCGACTGGGCAACTCCTCATCTTCCATGGTTACCTATCAATATTAACTGAAATTTCTTGAAGCCATCAATGGAGGATCAGATGAGACTAACGGCAAAAAGAAAAAGACAGTGCTTAAGTGTGTCGCTGGCTAAAGAAGAAAACTAGGTGAAAATGCAAAACTGGATTTCAAGTGAATGTTGAAAGAGACCAGTCAAGGGAAGAGGCAAGAGCAAAAGCTAGAGAAGGACAAGATAAATTAAAACAGGCAGTTAAGAAACTTGATGATGACTTGAAGACATTAATCAATTCCTGATGATGGATGTGACTATCAGGTAAGCCCTTCAAATCTAACCCTTAAATCAGGTTGGTGGAGTGAAAAGATTCAAGCTCTCAAATTGTATACCTCTTTTTACAAAAACTTAAAAGAGTATTTCATGTGCAGCAGGGTTATAATGCAATTAGTGATTAAATCTTCAATACGTGTATATACTAATCAGATGGAGATGTGCAGTGGCCTAATTTGTCTAAATGTTTCTTTGTTTTGGGTATGAGTAACTTTGAAAGAAAGTGAGGAGAAAACCACAAGGGGATCTTGACAGCAGCTGGAATTAATCAATGTGGAGATGGAGCAATGATGTAATGATGT
The DNA here is from genome assembly GCF_001531365.2 of Cynara cardunculus var. scolymus. Lineage (NCBI taxonomy): Eukaryota > Viridiplantae > Streptophyta > Magnoliopsida > Asterales > Asteraceae > Cynara > Cynara cardunculus. The sequence continues at coordinate 3,102,436 of NC_037534.1, read as the reverse complement.
AAGTGCAAATCAATTCTTGGTAATTACTGATTGAAATGATTGATGCATTTGACTAGCTACTTCTAATGGTTCTTGATGGATCTGAAGATACAGATATTAATTACTTACATTAAAGATATAGATTCTTGATGGATCTGAAGATACAGATCTTAGTTACCATATTACATTAAAGATATAGCCTTTTAATCTTTGGGGTACATGTAGCTTGTTGATATAAAACACCACATCTTACCCTTCCTTGGTCATCTTACATGAGAATGAAAATTTGTTTCTTCAAAGACCCCACAAGCAACAGTAGAGGGATTGATGTCGTTGTAATCCCTACCTTGACTCACCTTAGTAATTCACTAGACAATACCCAAACGTGTCCGCATTCTCGAGATCAAATTCACTATTGTACATGTCTGCATCATGTTTCAATCTTGTTCAGCAACAAAAGATTCGTAAGCCCTTCTGTTACTCTTTCTTCTGGCATAGATAAGGAGGAAAACTTGTGTTCACCCTGTGTCATGTTTATAGAATTTTAGGGGATATCAAAGAAGATTTATAGCCTTTGTTTCCTATTTCAAGCCTCTCAAAATTGATGTAGCTTTCAAAGTTTTTGAGAAAAATCTAGACTTGAAAATTCATGATTCCTTTGGTCCAGATCTTCATCTGTTTTCCTTCTTAAAAAACATGTCAATCGTCAAGAGTATTCGTATCAGTTCGAAGAATCAATCATCTTTTTAGCATGGGCATTGAATTTATTCATGGATACTGAAAATGAAAACTTTAATTATCTTAACCACCTAAAACTAGCCTAGTATCGGAGGGTGGGATTTTATGTATGCAAACATATCATCTACTCCTCATACTAGAAGTTTTGGTTTCGGAAAATGCACCCTTCATATATGCCATCTAAGTGTCACTTTAGTTTCATAAATAATTCAATTTTCATAAGTAGAAGAAATTCGAACAAATTAGGGGAGCTAGATTCATATATGCAGTTGTAAGTGTGTACACACACAAGTACACACACACACATATATGTATGTATGTATGTATGTATGTATGTATGTATGTATGTATGTATATGTATGTATGTATGTATATGTATGTATGTATGTATATGTATATTGATATAAGTATGTATAATGAGTACTTAAACAGAAGCTCATCTGCTTTTGCCAACACCAATCTAACTCGGATCCTTTACTGTTGTATCTTGTTGTAGTTGGTAAATGTTCTTTACTCATTCTTGTGATCAGGATCATCATTGATCTAGACATTACATTTTAGTTATAATCTTGTCCCACACATCCATTCAATGAAATAAATTTCTATCTTCAGTGCCCTTGTTCTTTTCTATATTAAAATTTATCTAAAGTTAATCTTTTGCTTATATTAATGTCTGAATTAGAACACAATTGTGGTTAATTATCACGCCATAAATCTTAAATTAGTTATATCCTAGAATGTTCATATACTGTTACTAGCAATATATATATATATATATATATAATCATCTTTCTACTCCATTGGAATTGTTATTAAATATAAAGTTGTTCGAACAAGTGTTATTATAATTATTTTGGACCCATGATATTTAATCAACCAGAAAAACTTTAGATCATCTGATTGCATCTAAAAGAACTCAAACCTGATAACTCATGTCACATATGGGAAACAACATTCAGCCCCATGGGGTTTGTTGATGTTATCATAATAATATTATTATCAGGGAAGCTACAAAAATCTTCATTACATGTCCATGATTAATCATGCTTAAGCCTTTTTAATTTATTTCTTTTAGCATAGCTGGTTGCCAGGTTACATACTTGTATAAGTTGTATATAGCATTGCTCCATCTCTCTCTCTCTCTAGATCTTTCTCTGTCCAAGTGTGTATATATACATACATATATATAGGATATATACATAGGGTTAGGTTCACGCGAGACCAACCTTTTTCGTGAGACCCTTAAGACCACAAAATTACACTGAATCTTCATAGTAAAACACTATGAAGGTACAAAAAAACATCGAACCTTCACAGCAAAAACAATGTGAAGGTTTAACTTCATATTGTCTTGTTGTGAAGGTCTAGTGTTATTTAGGTGATTTCATGCGTCTCTCAAAATAGGTTGGTCTCATATGATATATACCAAATATATATATATATATATATATATATATATATGTTTACTGCGTGTAATGTAAAAGAAGTAAAGGCCGGTGTCATTGTTTGAAGATAAGTACATCCAAGTAGCCTGCTGCTCATTCCTTGCCCAAACCCTTTTTATAGTTCTATCTGGGTTTCAGACTCTCAGTTATCAAAGTTTTTACCATAACATGTTGCCAGGGACCGGATATATTCATGTAGACGTCACGGTTACACTTTCTCACGTATATGTATCAAGTTAAAGTCTTTTTGTCTTAATTTTTGTTTTACTGGATAAATTAAACTCTGTAAATATAAGCTGTTGAAACACCCATAACAAACATCTCTGGATCATCTATCAGGAATATAAAGTAGACAGAAAATTAGACAAAGAAACCCCATTTTAGGATGATTAGTTCATTTAGATCTCCAAACGTTTGTATTTAATTTTATCTAGTGTTAAGTTTATCTTGTAATCATATATGATCTTGAAAAACTTGGAAATAAATGATTCGGGAAAATCTGGAAAAACAATATATTTGGAGATGTACATGCATGTGAACTCGCATTTGTTTATTAACATTTCTAGCGATCATTCAGATATGAAGATGCATATTCGAACCCACGTTTCCTTTTACCAAAGATTCACATATGAATCATTTTCTTCACCTTTTGTGTCTATACATATATAGGGTCTGGTTTAATGGAAAACCTTAAAAAATGAGAAACCAAGGAACACCCTAGTAATCTTTCATCTGTACGGTATACACATGTTCATATAATTAGAAACCAGGAAACATATTGAATTACTTGTATTTACATGTACATAATGTACAAATGAATGTTTATTAAAGTGTTTATCAGTTTTTCATTTTTTTAGAAGTTTTCTGTGGACCTCTCACTCTCTCTCTATATATATATATTCTCTCTCTCCCCCTCTCTCTCTATATATATTTATGGTATGTATATATATTTTGTGGCCTGTGGGAAAAGTAAGACAAGACTATCACTGTTATTGAACGATTTGTTTGTACCCTTTGATAATCTATTAACAAGTTTTCAACCATTAGATTTATAGGATTAAATGATATAAACGGAAAGGGGTGGTTGGGAAAGACAAAGAAAGATGTGAAGGTTGATGGAGACTATGGAGTTGCAGAATGCAGAGTATGCATGGTTTCAAAACACATTCAGACGACAAATTTTCAGATCGAACCTTGTACTTTGTTTGTTTTTCCAGATTAAACCCTTCTGATTGTAATCCTGATTTCATACTTTCAAACCACTTTAGCTTGCACATATCGTTTGCAAATGCCTAAAACGCCTATATGAGTTCTAGAATATGGTTCTTGTGGAAGATATTATCGATCAAAATAAACCCAACTACGTGAATTTGTAATAATACCTTAATAATTCTGGGTTCAAATATTTTTTCTCCCAAAAAACATTAGCAAGCATTGCTTAAACTTTGTGCATGCAGCGAGTTCCTGTAAATTATAAACCATGGGATTTTGACTTTGAAACTGATGGTCCCGAAAAAGTTTATTTTAATCTAAATGTCAGTAATGAAAAACATTAACATGAAGTGATCAGATGACCAGGTTGCCGAATAGAGTCTTGGATCATAGTTTGCCACAGGGCTGTTGTAGCAAGCTTGGACATGACATAATCATCATGCATATTTGTTGTTTTAACTTTAAATAACATCTTGGGCTTTTTAAAACTTCCAATAAATGTACGATATGTATGTTGAGACCCATGATACCATAAATTAACACTAAACTTTCGGGGATTTTTATACCTTTACAGTGTTTTGATGTATCTAAAAATGTCCATGACTACTTTTAAAAGGTTGAAGCCAGGCCCAACAGAAAATATACAAGTCGTCACTAGCCACTTGGTATTCTTTGAGAGCGTTTACATAGCCAAAGCCACAATGGAAAAGGCCACAACAATGGAGGGACCATAGGGATTGAATAGAACAAGAAACTACAATTCTACATGTCGATCTGCATGCTACGTACAATCTTTCTTCACCAACAAAAACATTCATCTTCATTACTTCTTTGTTTGGATATATATAGAGTCATGATTTAGACACCACACAAAATCGCTTCAGGATTAATTTCATCACTCAAATCATTCAAAAACCATGTGGGTTTGATTCGTATCTGCAGCTAGCGTTGTCGATCGAGAAGGAAGGTGTGATGCATGATCATCTTTTAGAATTATAGAGGAGACGATCAAGGAACCAACACTAGAAAAAAATGGCTCTTAATTCGATCTTCCTCCATGAATTTAACCTTGTATTCTTTCTATAATCAATAAATAACTATGACTTGAATATAATCAATAAATCTATGTTATTGTATTCGATTTAAATAAATAACTATAGCCAATATTATGTTTTTTAAATAAAGTTTTGCCAATGAAATATGATTGTACAAATATTTTATTTATGTATTTTTAAGTTTGGTCGACCAAAATTATAACAAAATTATTTACATTTTCGTTTCTACTAGTTTCATTTTTTATTAAAAATTAAATTATGTAAATATAATTTACAATTAAAAAATACAAAATAAACTAAATTATAAATTTAATACAAAATATTACTTAATATATTAAACTATTAATCAATATATATATATATATATATAATTATATAAAATCAATAAGATATTAATATTTGATATATTAAGCCTAATAATAATGAGGTTAAAATATAGAGGTGAAGGTTGATAACCTCTATTTTTTAGTGTTATAGTAATGGATCAGAAGAGAAAATACCTCATTTTAGTTTGGGTTGAAGATGCTATAAAAGTGTAATTGTATGTATAATTTCTTAATAAAAAATTATTAAAGAAAGGGAAATGGTAGATTGTATGAAATAGTAAAGTATTTTGTTTTAATTTCTATTTTGGATAATATACTTTCAAAACATTCATTTTGGTACTTGAAAAACAAAATCTCAAACATTTAGGTACCCAAATAGTTTAGCCATTAAGAGGTTACAAATGTTGATGTGTCAAATAATATAACATACAATTCAATATTATTTGTAGATATGGCTGATGATGAGGACTTTTTATATATAAAACTATTTTTTATTATAATTTTTATAATTTAATAAATCTATAGATATATTATTTTTGCAAATTCGAGTTTAACAAGAAAAAATCATAAAATTATAAAGATTGTACGTACAACTTCTTTTATATACATTTAAAGAACATGAACATGAAGACGAAATCCTTCAACTTAAAACATGAACATCTTTGACCTAAAACAATCATCCAAAAAATTCTTAAACAAATCAAACAACGAAAAATCAAGAAAAATACTCATATGCCATAAAGGAAGAATGAGCACCAACAAACGACCATATTAACAATTTAGCAGTTCATGTTTCATATAAAAAGACGTAACAATCAGCTATAAATCAAAGAATTTTATTATATCTTAAAAAATACAAAAATCATAAATAAAAACCCTATAATCAAAAGCTTGTTTGAACAATGGTTTTGAAGAACGTTAATACCCATAATCAAAAATTTGATCATATCATGGTTTTCTCCGTACCCTAATATCAAAAAATAGAAAGAAAAAAAACAAGAAAACCCTAAATCCACGATTCTAATCTGGATTCTTCAAATTTGATGTTAGCTTATTGGAGAATCGACAACAGATTGTGGTAAGAAGAGTCCGTCGTGGGCATCTTATGTTAACATTGGATCGATTCGCATTGACGATGGTGGCTGAAAGGCAAAACACATTCCCAACCTTGAAAGAACATAATGCAATCTGAATTTGAAACAACATAAGATTGAGGACGAGCTTATGAGTAGTTTGGCCATGGATTGCGTCTCTTTAATTCTTCCTCTGAATCTGAGCAGCTAGAACCATATCGTGATGGTGGATTGAAGCATATGTGAATTAGAAGATGATGATGTATGAAAGTATGAGAAAGAAGATAAAAAAGGGACAGCGACTAGGAAGGGATTTAGTTGTAGGATATTTTACTATCTAAACATTGTTTTTGTTTAATTATAAAAATTATGATATGTTTCTTGTTTCATTAAAAAAGAATACAATTTTTTTTTTCCCAAAAAAAATAGCAACGTCGATTATTTTACTAGGTTGGAATTTCAAAAACAAAAAATTAAAGTCATATCAGTAAAAATCTGATTTAAATAAGCATTTTCAAATTATCAAATGAAACCGATGCTTAAATGTTTGAAATTTTACTTTTCAAACATCTGTTTTAAAAATACGTTAACCAAAATATAAATGAGATGAAATTGCATTCAAAATACAATTTGGGCTGAGGAAAAGATGAAAATGACATGGGTTCTCTTAAATACAAAGGTGAAAACTAAAAACTGAGTTGACACCACCCTCCAACCACTTCTGTAAAAGTTAATATGGCACAGACATCTTAAAAATGGAATATCGTTTTATTAGTTTTTCGTTCTAAAATAAATATTCATCATTAAAAAATTAAACATTCTGTAAATATATAATTATTTTACTTTAATTTAACTGAAAAAATAATTTATCTTTAAACAGTAGAGAGAGAAATTTTGTCTATCTTTTATTAATTAATTAACACTAAAATAAAAACATGTTGGGTTCACGTGAGATCAGTATTCTTGAGACTTGTGAGTCCATCTTTTTACACTTGAAACTTTACAGCAAAATATTGTGAAGGTAAAAAAAACCGAAATTTCACAGCAAAAATATTATGAAGGTTACCTTCACAATGTTTTGTTGTGAAGTTTCAACTGTAAAAAAGTAGTATCACGGTTCTCGTGAAAATAGGTTGATCTTACGTGATCCTAAAATTCTCTCTCTCTCTCTCTCTCTCTCTCTCTCTATATATATATATATATATATATATATATATATATATATATA
>NC_037534.1:3068560-3091445 GCF_001531365.2 Cynara cardunculus var. scolymus | reverse complement strand
TTTCTTGTCCAGAAACTCAGATTAAGGTTGAATTAATACATGTATATATATATTTCAAAAACACCCAAGAACATATTAATTCAAAGCATATTATACAGTGCAATTTGGACAACCTAACCCCAAAATATATAATATATATATATATATATATATAAATAAATAACTATAAAGTATAAATCGTAAATATTAAAAATATTTTTTCACAGTATATATAATATATAATAATATAATTAAGTCAAAAACGATTCAATATTGGACTCATTTCGAAAGTATTAACGAGACGATTATAATGATGTAACTTGTTAAAATAAAAATGTATTTTTTAAACATGTTTTAATTGATATACGATTATGTATGTTAATTTGATAAATGTTTAAAATGAAATATTTAAAAATAAAAGACGTAAAGTAAATTAATTAATTAATTATAGGAGTATAAAATGTAAATTTAAAATTATAATTTTAAAAAAATTGGTTGTGAGAGAGTGAGTGTATGTGAGGAGAAAAGGGGGGTGAAAAAGTGAGTATAAAGGGTATTTTGGTCAGTTAGTATTTTAAGACTTTAAGACTTTTGCTTAATAAGATAATATATATATATATATATATATATATATATATATATATACTAGTTGTTTACCCGTGCAATGCGGCGGGGTATAAGTTTTACATAAATGTAAGCGAGAATACCGATTGACGATTACAACAAATATACACGTGATTGCCATAGCAAGACCAAACCAACTTGTGTCGATTTTTTAATTTCACTTTTAAATAATTCATTTGGTCATTCAATCTTAATTCTCATACAAAGTACTGATTGTTTTATTTGATTTATTTACTTCTAGTTGCATACCGATGCAATGCAACGGGACACAACCACTACCATTGAGACAAAATAGTTACCGATACTTGCACAACCAATCAGTCAAATCCATTTGGTTGACATCCATTTACCATTGAAACACAATAGCTAACCGGTACATGAGAAGTTTTCTTTGAAAAAAAATGCAAATAACAGACTCATATAACAAAAAACAAAATTTATAAATGGTTAAAGACTTTGAGCATTTGGATAAACGACTCTTAAATACCTCAATTAGAACTTATAAATTATAATCATAATTTACTTTTAGTATTGTTACCAGGTGATATAATAGTCCATGTATATTCAACACTCGGTACAAACTCCAGCTGATGCTATAATAGCACAACTGTCACAAAGCAACCACACAAAAAAACTAAATTGACAAATCATTAAATCACGACGATAATTTTACAAGTAGCAAACAAATCAAGTAGCTAAAATGTTACCAACACAATGTTGCAGGAAGTAAAATTATTATAAACGATTATAAAAAGGGATGTAAACGAATAACATAAAACAAGATTAAACCAAACCTCAGTTTACGCATTTCCAAACTGACATAAATGGATTATTGTGAATTTCTAGTTCTCAAAAGATACCACCAATGGACTTTGGCCAAACCAACCAACTTCCATTAAAGGCAAAAAAACAACATCCATCATCCAAATTAGATAAAAGTTGAACAACATAAACAAAACAACCCGTAACACATACTACATCAAAACAAATATCATTGTCTTATCATCGCTAGTCGATGCAACCAAACCCATAACCATTGAAAATACCAAACCTGCAATGTGCCAACAGTGTCAGTGCCTTGTTCTCTGACATGTTCTACAGGTCCAATGTAATTGTCTTGTCCCATATCTTTCGCTGCCAATTGACATATCTGCAATAACAAATGCTAAAATCCCACAGAGATAAAAAAAAAAAAAAAACCAATAAACCTTATTCAAATATTTGCTTCATCCCATTTTCAAAATCCTATGATCACCTCACCAGAAACAAACTGATAATTGCAAGAAATGAATCAAATGGTTCGACGATTTATTTACAAATGATTGTTGCTAGAATTTTTTATATCTCTTCTTCCTGGGTTTGAATCAAACCCAGGCGGTGCCAAAGCCCATAGTGTTGAGATAGGTGCTTTATTTAGTTTGAGTCCTTGACTTGATAGAGTTGGATTATAAAAAAAAGCAATAATAGCATCAAGCACGTAAATGAATCAAAGTTGTATATTAACATCAAACCCATCAGAGTTTATGTTCTTATAGGTGTTAACAAGGCAATAAGGCAATATAAGGGGCCGTTTACCAAACACTTTACCGGTAACCGTTTATCGGTAAAATTCAACACTATCATTTACTTACCGGGTAATATTATAGTTCACAAAAACGATATTCTTTGCAACAATTTACTCGGTAAGCGCTTACCGTGGTAAGAGTCATCACCCTCACTTGTCGGGTAAACTATTGTCCTTGTCTCGTTCTTACCGGGTAAAATTTTTGGTCCCTACCATATCTATCTAGTAAGATAATATGACTTGGTAAACTCTTACCCAAGTAAGCGTTACCAAACACTTTACCGGTAAGCGCTTACGGGTAAAATTTAACACTATCATTTACTTACCGGGTAAGATTATAGCTCACAAAAACGATATTCTTTGCAATAATTTACTCGGTAAGCGCTTACCGTAGTAATAAGCCATCACATGTGATTGTTCCCTAAATCTTCAATATTTGTGACACAGCAAACAATACATTCCAGTATTCAATTTCTTCTGATTCAGATAAATCAATTACTTGAATGAATGTCAGGCAGTATGCGCTGAAATTAATCTTGCTGCACAACATGTACTGCTATTAAAATCCAAAGATCTCATTGATGCATGGGTCAAAGTTAGTTATTGTCATATAACAACTTTCAGTATCATTTTGTAAGCAACATACGAATGAACAAGGCAAAGAATAACGATAAGAGAAGGATCATACAAGAAAAGACTTGAAAGAAATCACCCAGCAACACAAATGAACAATGGATCACTGGTTCTCGATTCCAATAACCCTAATATGTCCTTTGCAATGGCCTTGTAGCTACACAACACCATGTTTACCTCCCATGTGTTCTAAATACAATCTATATGGTTGGGCACTCCCTTTCACTGCCATCTTAGATGATGTAACTATTCAAAACCATAATCAGAGATCTGTTTTGGCAAGGTCCAAAGTTCAGGACTGTAGATCTACAACCACCTTTGAATGAACAAGATACAGAGCATACCATCTAATTAGGGGTGAGCAGCAGAACCGGGTACCCGTTTGCGGAACCGGAACCAATATGAGTGGTTCCGGTTCCTAAAATACGGAACCGATTGAGAACGGTTCCGGTTCCGGTTTTCAATTTTTCGGAATCGTTACCCGCTGGGTACCCACCAGGACCGGTTGCGGGACCGGGTACTCGGAACCGGCGGGTACCCTGAACCGGAACCGGCGGGTACCCAGTGTTTTTCAATAAAAAAATAAATAATTTTTTTTAATATCAAATTTATATTAGGTTACATCTTCAAAGGACGTGGTCATCTTCATTCACAATCAACTTTCTAGTTCTACTAAACTACACTTCATAGTATTTAATCGTTAATTTTTGAACATTTACAATTATAATATGTAATTGTTAAACTTTGAACATTTTCTATTAGTCTATTATGGTTTATAATCGTTAAACAATATTTGTAACCATTATTCCGTATAATTTGTATTCTTGTTTATTTAATTTAGTGTTTTGGCAATGTTTTATTTTTTTATTTCTAAATAACAAAATTTTAATATTTTAGGAAGCGGGTACCCGGAACCGGAACCGGTTCCCGGTGGTTCCGGTTCCAGTTCCAAAAATTCAAGAACCGCTCTAACCGGTTCCGGTTCCAATATCTCAAGAACCGCCGGTTCCGGTTCCGGTTCCTATCAAAAAGGGCGGGTACCCGCCTATGCTCACCCCTACATCTAATCACATAAATATTGGGCATTAGTATCAAAGTTTCCTTTTATTCATGTCGGTTGCATAAAACCAATTTACTACTGCTACCTCTAAGTACAGCTCCAAAAACTCAACTATCTGTGCCACAAACAATAAGTTTACCAGATCACAGTAATCAAGACCTAACATTTCATCTAAATTTGTAAATGAAGTCACCAACAAACAATAGGAGATCTTTTGTCACTCACTCTATGTGACTGCCCAAGATCGGGGGATCCAAGATAAGCTAAAACAATAGAGACGTTCTTATCTGCCGTCTATCCTTTTTTTCCTGAGAAAGAGAAGAATGCTAATCAAATAGCAGGAAAAGTTCAGGTGGAGGTTTACTTATGGATGTTAATGATTTGGTCAATGTTGTTCATTCATGGTTGTGTGATCAAAGCAGATTCATTTTGCTGTAGCAAAAATTATTTGTTGGTGTACATATTGTCGAGGACACAAATCCAGAAGTGAACACTACAGAGTGTGATCCATGGATTGCTTAGATGGTCTTATGACATTTCCATGGATAGCGTGTACATAGTATGGCATATAGAAGCTTTAATGTCAGATATTTATTAGATACAACATATTTATAAAGAAAGCAATAAACACGCTGGCAGAGCAGTTGTGTGGGATCATAGTCTCATGGTAGAGATGTTTTGCCATCCCTCATTCTTTGCCTAGGGGTATTTCAAAGTTTTGCAAGAGGATGTTCAGGTCTTGCTACTTCACATTTTTGTTGTACAGAGGTTATTCTTGTATAATGCCTCTGGTTGCCACTTCGTCTTTTTACCTTTTTTGTAATGGAGCAAAACCATCTTGTCACTGGGTATCTATTAATAATATCACCTATGTGCTAGATTGTTAAGGTGAGCGACTAAGCCATGTTGCATTTTAAGCATGGTTTTTGGCTTTCATAACCCCTATTGCACATATCATTGAAGCTTAAGGCCATCTTCCCAAATACTTACCTGGTAAGCATTTACCGGTAGGAGTCAACACTATAATCTATTTTACCAGATAAGATTTTGTAGTATATTAAAACAGTATTGTATGCAACAATTTACCCGGTAAACGCTTACTTGGGTAAGAGTCCACAACATCACTTATCGGGTAAGACTCTCTATCCCTATCATCGCTCTTACCGGGTAAGATTTTCAGCCATTGCCATGTGCATCAGGTGAGGAAAATTACCCGATCCACACATACAGGGTAAGTATTGATAAACGGCCCCTTAGTGAATTCTAGTTGCTGAAACCCAAAGGAAAACATATCATTGTAGAAAAAGACTCGTTTCAATTGAGTTTAATCAATCCTATTCCAGATTTTCCCATATTTTGCATGCAACCTAATTCGTATGCTAAAAACTGTAATTGTTCCGAATAAATAATAAACTTTTAGAAATGTATAATTAAAGGACAATTTTTGCCTTCCTAATAAAAGTTTGTATCCCATAATTAAAAGTGGACATATACCGGTATAAACCAAAACAAAAATACATACAAACACTTAATTTTTAAGGGTGATTATTATTAGAATCAGAGCTCAGTGTTGTTTAGCATATAAAAGACCCCATGAATCATTCCATCAACATCTGAACAAATTTTTTATAATCTAAAGAATAACCTTAATCATTGAGAGCCACACTTGTTCTCAAGTACATTATCTGCCAAACCCCTTAGGTTAAAAGGACTATAGAAACTGGTTGTTTCACCCAACAGACTTATAATACAATTAAGGAGCATCAAACAGTGATGTACTTTGATGAATTATGRATCCAGRTAAATGATTTCGGCATGTACARAAGCTCGTCTGAACCRTAGCAATTCTTTCATCAACTCCCACCCACCCTCTTGAGAAGCAGGTTTAACAGTCATYCTCTCTAGTATTGGCGAAGTTTCAARCAAAAARTTGATAAAATTCAGCTATCTCGGAACCCCAAAAATCCCAGCACCGTTGCCCCTTTTCAKTGCATTTCTATACASTCTTGTTGCACTAAATATAMAACCAAATTTTATAGCAAAAATACATMKGTATTCGATATAACCATATTGCCTTTTTATTCATTTATATTTTGTTCATTTGGAAGGGATTTCACCTCATCAAATATATATAACTAAGTGTAATTTCTTTGCAGTGTTAAAATAAAGATAATAAATGATATAATCTCTAGCAATACAGGCTCTTAAAAATCTCTTTACACATTTGACTCCGCCTATAAACCTATACAGATGCATAAGAAAAGTAATTGCAAAGGAATAGAATCTTATGCAGGATGCAGATTGGGCCGAGTGAATCGAAGTTAAGAGGTCTACTTCTGGATACATACTTTTGTATGTGGGAATCTAGTATACAGGGACTAATAAGCTAAGCGAGGTTCCCAACCTAAAGGCTTTATTCAAAGGTGGGTCTTTCAACTCCTCTTTTGATTTCGATTGAAGGGTGCACTACAAGAGAATCAAGATATTAAGCGAGGTTCCCAACCTAAAGGCTTTATTCAAAGGTGGGTCTTTCAACTCCTTCTCTTTTGATTTCGATGAAGGGTGCACTATAAGATAATCAATATATTAGATGGGGGGATTTTGCCAATATTGAGTTGACTGTAAACTATTCATCTTGATTGGGATTCTACCTATGCTTGCTTGGGGAAAGGGTGAATGGTTCCAAAACAGGGAGGAGTAAGAAACAAAATGTGGTATCTAGAAGAGTGCCAAGGAAGAATTTAGAGGGGTTACTCAGGGAATTTTTGAGGCATTTTGGCTATGGAAGATCCTAAAAGAACTCGAAGTTATGATTGAAGCCCCAAGCATTATTGTGATAAAGAAGCAACGATTAATATATCTCTTGATCCTGTCAGCATGACTGRACCAAACATGTGAAAGTGGATAGACATTTTATTAAAGAAAAGGTGGTGGAGGGAATCGTGTACATGACTTATGTTCCTACCCAAGCATCATGTCTTCAGCATCACAAGTCTGGTACTAAGCTCTATAATGTTTCTCAAGTTAAAAACTTAAAAAATTACCTGAAAGAAGGCCATATGATAGACCCTTTTATCGATCTATCGAACCAACAAAAACTGAGCATGAATAACAAATGATATATAAATATATCTCTGCTCAGATTTTTAAGACCTTTTACTCATGTTCATTTGACTGGAAAATGGTATTAGATGAACAGTTCCAATCTTGCCAAGAGTGTATACAGCAGAAAGTTTAAAAGTAGTAGCTAATCTTATTTCTTTATAGACTTCGATCAAAAGTAGTAACAATGCTCGACTATGTATTTAACTTTTCTCAGTTTCTAAATGAAGTTTGATATGGATATATCCAATGTCTAAGCAATTGCCTGGGCAACATGGGATCTCATAGCTATGGTGGAAAATGGCAAATATGACAGACCTGCAACCCAAGCCGTGATATTTGGGTGGAATGGACATGAGGTTATTAGTCATATTGCCCCTTTTCAGTGTATTTCTATACCAAAGTGGGAGGTGAAAAGTGATTCCAACACATAACAAATTAATGTATATTTTTGGTAAGACAATGGACACTTGGAGAATAAAGTTACACAATTGAGGATATGAATCAAGGGATTGATATACTTGTAACTAAGCATTAAGAACTTGTAAATTTAAAAATTAAGTAATTAGCATTATAATATAGCAGTATTTAAGGCTTAAAAAATTGTTTTTAAGAGTTTTTAAGAGTTTTTGTCAAATGTTTTATAAGATAGTATATGTATATATATATATATATATATATATATATATATATATAAAGAGAGAGAGAGAGAGAGAAGGGGATATAGTAATTAAATGAGAACCATAAAAATATTATAAACCTGTTAGGACTGATATATAAATATTTTCTTACATATTTTTTTCTTCATCAAAAACTATTTTTTTTCACACGTTTATAGCATGGCTTCTAAAACTGAGTTATTAGCCGATTTAAATGTAACACAATCTAGTATTAGAATCTATTCAAAAATTACGGGATAATTACAGTTAATTAAAATACCATAAATTAAAATTATGAAAATAGCTAATTACACTACTACCGGCCCTCAATCATTTATTTTTATTGTAATTTAAATCATGGGTTAATTAATTCGGAGGCCCACAACTGTTTAACTATTTTCGCAAAACAGATGGGTTCTCGTTTAAACTTCCGTCTATATATAAGAAGGTTCATCGGAGAACTCTAAAAAAATAAAAAGTTAAAAACACCTGTCAGATTATTTAATTATTAACTTATCTAATAGATATGGTTAAATGTACAGGTATACCAATATTTTTTAAATTAAAAAAACCTCACAACCTATGTTTTAATAAAAAATAAACAAAATCCAAATAAAATAAAATATATTAAGAAAAAAACAATTAGTTTTGCAACATATAAACAGACAATAAGTTATTCGAATTTGACATGACATGTACCATGCAGTGAGCTTTATTCCAGAAAGATGAAAGAAAGTGTCCCTTTCTTGTTCTTTTAATTTTGGTTTCTCTACAAAAGTTATTATTAAAAACCAAAAATTAATATGCGACAAACAATTACATATGTAAATCCTAGTTTATATGTAAGCAGTTAATTAATTTTCATGTGAATCAGTTAGTTAGTTCATATGTGAATCACACAGGTTCATATGTGAATCAGTTAATAACTCATATATAAATGAATCAGTTAAATAGTTTATATGTGAATTATATGGGTTCACATATGAATATATAATTTATATGTGAATTATAGGGGTTCACATATGCACTTGTTTTGCACTTATATGTAAAAGTTATGAAACTAGTCCTCTATCTTTCGTATACCATATGAGAAATTATTGGGTGGTTCACATTCACAGTCACAAATCTTGACCAAATAAAAGACTATGATCACTTCTATACTTCTCAAATACTTATCACTTTTTAAATGTGTGTGTGTGTGTATGGTTTGTTTCATTTGCAAACCATCTAATTCCAACAAACCATTATATTAGGAAACAATAAAAATATTTATGGACAATTATCATATGATTTATTGATTATCATTAAAATATATATGAAAGATGATAAGATTCATTCATCATGATCATAACTTTATATTAGGAATCAAGATAAAATCATAAATTTATTAGGTGACTGGGAGCCTTTTGGTATAAAAAAATCCAAAACCGAATAACTCACTCTAATCAAAACGATGGGCTATTCGGTTTGCAGGTTGACCGGTTCAGTTAACCAAATAAGTTAACTTTCAATTTCGTTTATTTCCCATATCGGTTAACCGAATAACAAATTATATTAATTTATATAGTTTCTTTCTAGATAAATTGGTTTGAACATTTATAAAATTAACATAAGGTGAAAGGATTTATTTTTAAACTAAAAGAACCAGAAATTGATATATAATTAACAAAACCATCAACCAACGTTATCATTATAGCATGATTACAAATTTATAAAATTTAGTGATTGATAATACTAATCATTCTAATCAGAATTGTCATTTATATACTTTTCACATCTTTATTATATAAGGCTTCCAAATGAATCGTTGTTAATATTAATCATTACTCTTTTTAAAGGAAGATCGCAAGATATGTTTATAGATCTAATCATATTACATATGGATTGTTTGTTTACTTCTTAATAGTTTCATTAAGAGACAATATCTAAATCGTTAAGAGGTGAATCTTGTTTAACAAATTTTTTTTTTTTCTTAATGGTTCTAAAATCTAAAACCCTCTGAATGATTTTGTATCTTGTGACTCCCTTAATCATTCAATGCCCTAATTTCATTGTAAATAATTACCAAACAATTATATTTCATTTTTCACTATATCATGAGAGCCTTTTAATCATTTGAACCACTTAATCATTTTGTATCAAACCATTTAACAACTAACAAACAGACTCATAGCTTTACTAGGATGCACAATGACCTTAATTTGGAATTAAATCATTTTCATTTATGATTCATCAATTTGCACAACTCCAAATTGGATTAGTTTCTCTACGTCAAATAAACGTTTGGTCAAATATAGTTGTAGAAAATTAGCTTGGATTTAAGCGTTAATGTTTTACATTCATACAAGACATCCAAAAAGATTTTATTCTTTACTAGACTTGGTTCGATTTAATATTTTATTAAAAACATAATACTGAATCCGACATACACATTTATTATTGAACATCACTTCCTATGTACAAAAATGTAAGATATATTTATACTGATAGTCCTTTGATAAGATAAGGTTGATTCTATATGCATTCAATTCCATTATTATGCATTAACATTCCAAAAGAATTACTTGTATGGATAAAAAAAAAAAAATTAAACTGTGGTTATCACGATAAGTAAATTGAAAAAAAAAAATCTAATGTAAAAATCATGTAATATAAAAATCTAAATACATTTTTAAGACATACAAAAACCAGATTGGAATTTAAAAGTCATTTTTATCTATTTTTTGCACGAAAGTTACAACCTCTTCGCCAACAACAAACAATAGACACTGTATTCCTTAGATCGGCACACTCATAATTGAAACATTCTAATACTTATGTAGCTTTTTTAACATTTACAACACAGTGAGAAAATGTAAGATGGCAAAATGCATAGCTATGTGCACTAGTTTTCAGGTCAAATCATACATTGAAAATGTATAACAAAGGTATGACATGTGTGAAGAGGAAAATTAATTATAGGGGAAGTATACATTTAACAATAAGAGGGGAATTTATAAAACGAACTTATAAACATATTCAAATAGTAATACTGCTAGATATTACATAAATTTCAAATTTTATTTTTCAATAAGAAAATGCAATAAAATCTAACTATCATGTTACAATAAATTTTGAAAACGAGGTTACATTCTATGAGTAGACAAAATCATTTCAAAATAAAGACTTACGTACTGATTAATTAGGTGATCATTTTGTAATGGGGATTATTTTGTAATTTCACCATTAGTTACGTGATATATACAAAATGCCTTGGAAAAAAAACAAGTGAATGATATATATTCAAATTAATTCAAAACTTATTTTGTCCCATGCATAGTTACATAACATAACATGATACATGCATAAAAATTAAAAATCAACTTCAATTTTTTGTAGTAGTACTACGCATATGCATACTGCTAAGGTAAATGACTATTACGGTGTACCTCAGTTTTTTAGTTTTTACGATTTTTTTTATGAATCTGACCATATAATATATATATATATATATGGGTCTGATAACTAATTAGTTTGTGGTAACCGTGAGGTCCAATCTCAACTACAAATCAATAGATAAATTAGAAAATTTATAATTTTGAATTAAAATTTTAATACAAGGACATTTTTGGTATTTTAAAACTCTCTTCTCACTTCTCTCCTCTCTTCTCTCTCCGTCCTCCAACCACCATCATCCGGTGATACCACAGTGGTATTACAATCATCTTATATGTGTTTAGGTATCACACTGAGGTCGTTTGTGTGGTCGATCGGAAATGTAACACAGTGGTATCACAATGCATCTTATATGTGTYTGGGTATCACACTGTGTCTTTTGTTTAACAGAGTCAATATTTTTAGATATCACAGTGGTATCACCGGAGGACGGAGGACGAGGGACGAAGAGAGAAGAGGGGATAGAGGAGACATAATACCGAAAATGTCATTGCATTAAAATTTTAATTCAAAATTACCAAAATTATAAATTTTCTAATTTATCTATTGATTTGTGGTTGAGATTGGATCTCACGATTACCATAAACTAGTCAGTTCTCCCTTGAATGCCCCCCCCCCCCCACACACACACATATATATATATATATATATATGGGTTACGTTGCAAACCGTTCAATTCATGAAAACTATGCAAACCACTTCCGACCAATAGGAAAATTCCGTTTTTTTCTTTAATTTTAATCATTAAGGTGTAATAGTCATTTCATTGTATATTGATTAATATTGGAAGGTAATAAATACTGTTAATTTTAGAAACGTTTCATATAGAAGGAGGTAAATAATTTCTTTTTAATATAAATGTTTTACCATTAATGTGTTTTATTATTTTTTACCATTATATTTTATAAATATATAAATTTTAAAAGCAGTAGAATATGAAATATGTGTTCTGTTTCATTGAAAAAATATATGTACATTAAGTAATGAAACTAATTTCATGTTCAATAATGACCAGCAAACAATTTCACAATATTTTGGAACGTTTTATACATGAAAAACATTCATTAAGTAAAATAATATTCAGTTTTCAAAATGTCTTATTAAATTTTTTAAAATGTTTCATTCTTTATATGTTTCATCGTTCAACGCTACATGACAATCGGTCTTTCTTTAATGACAGTCACGTGAGTTCGTTGTATAAACGGTGAAACAGTTTCGTTCATTGATTTAATGATACAAAATATTTGCTTTAGTATTCAAAGTGTTTCATTATTTTTAGTTGATCATAGTATGTTTTATATTTCATAATTTATTAGGATATATCTAACTCATTGTAGGTGACAAGGAGTCACGTGAGTTCGGTAGATGAAATGGTGAAACAGTTTCATTCGTGAAATTTAATGGTACAAAAAATTTGCTTTAGTATTCAAAATGTATCATTATGAATATTATAAAGAAAACATATATTCATGATGGATGTTATACTAACTTGTATATTTATGATGAATATTAATATATGAATATTAAAGAGTTGTTGTAAACATATGAATATTACACAAATATATTATTTGACATAAAAAAACGTTAAAAACATAAAACAAAACTTTATCGAGATAGATTCCAAATCAAAGAGAATAAAATTCTCGATTTTTTGATATAATTTGTTTGATTAAAATATTAATTATTTTAAAATTAAGAGGATAAAAAAATTTTAATTATAAAAGAAAATAAAAAGTCAAATCTCTTAGGCGTGAATCTTAACTTCCATTTTTGTTTTTAATCACTTTTCAATTAACTTTTGTATGTTTTAATCATTGATTAGTTTTTTAAATTTTGATTATACATGTACAAATATATAGAGAGGGGAGGGGAAACCTTAATAAAATAAATAACCAAAAAACACACCATCAATCATTAGATTAATTGACTGAATAGATGTGATTAAAGAGACGGTTACAACTTTTTTTTTAAAATTATAAAATCTCTCGCCCCTTATTTTTTAAATTAAAAAAAATACTTAATATGATCAAAATTCTAACAAAACAAATTACATTGAAAGACTTCTTAATTAACTGTTATTATCATTATTCCAGATTTACACAATGTTTTCCCATATTAATGCCCTCTCCCTTCCTATCAGTCCCTTCTTTGACCTTGAAAAAGATGGTGTCTATTTCAACCACCATGGACACAAGAGTAAACTATTTGTCTCCGGCGATTTGTTTTTTTCATGCCGGCCTACAACAGTGTTGCTCCACCACCTCAGAGCATATGCACTATCCACTCACCAACTTTTTGGAAAGAAAGATTTGGTTAGGAAGAAGCAGCAGCTGCTTTCTGACCCTGGATTTGTTATATTCTGATGATTATAATGATCTTCAAGAGTTTGGGCACCTCTGGCCGTTTATTAGCATGCTAAATCTTGGTTATAATGATTTTGCTGCTAAAAACAAAAACGACTTTTCAATATCCTTCGATTTTTTGTCGTTTTAAACATTTTGTTGTTTTAATTTGTAAAATTTTTAATACGGTATAAACTTATATATATATATATATATATATATATATTTGTTTATTACTTAATTTTAGACAATTTATAGTTTTAGTATGAGTACAATAGTGTCTCCAAAAAGATTGAGACGAACTCTGGTAGTTTATATATCCCTCTAAGAAGAAAATGGCGACTACCAAGATGATGGGTATCGTAAAATCTACAAGGCTAAAGGCCCTAGAGATCCAAGGGTGAGATTGTCCATTGGCATGGCACAAAAGTCTTTTTGGCTTCAGGATTTCCTAGAGTTTGACAAAGCAAGCAAAACCCTTGATTGGTTGTTTACCAAGTACAAAAGACAGCAATCAAGGAGTTGGTTGATGAAACAAAGCACTCCTCATCTTCCACTGTTAGTACTCATCCATGTGAATTGGCTCCTAGAAACTATCAAGGGACCTGAGGATCAATCAGTTGAATATAAAGGGGTCAAGAAGTTAACTTGTTGGTGGCAAAAGGAGGAAGATGACACAAAAATACAAATCTAATTTCATGATAATTAATCAAGGGCAGAGGCAAGAGCAAGGTCAAGGAAAGGAGGACTAAAGTTCCGGATGATAACTCTGCACCCCAACCAAGCTTCTTGGGATCAAATTGAATCACAGAGTGTTTACAGTGACTTCCTTCAGAATCAAGTATGGAACAACAGTTTTCAATGTTATCTTCTATGTTGTATAGTTATCAGACGAGATTTTCGTCCAACAGTCTGCCTAAATTTACTGTAGATCATGAGCAGTATAGTAGAGTAACAATTCAATGATTTAGATCTTGAAGTGATGGATTACGAAAATCAATTAAATGAGGAAGTTTCACATGCAACGATATTATGATTGATTTAGGAAAAGCAATTGCCAAAGATTTAAACTCATTTACCTAATTTGAAGTACTCTTTCAACATCAAAATACCACCATCCATCCATCCAAATAATTAAACTTCATTTTTGTATTTCATACATTTCCAATTAAATTGATATGAATTTTACAAATTTCAAGAAAGAATCCGACTTAATCTATATTTAATTTGAAACCGTTTGTCTAATCTAATAGGTAATGCTATTGCATATTTTTCTTCTAGGGAAAGATGAATTGATGCTCAAGAACAGTGAAAACCCCCCAAACTTACCACAAAATGTCATGAGACTAGTTTTTTAGCTAGAAATTTATGGTGTTGGAACAATGAAACCATATTGTAAGCAGATTGAGTGCAACTAACCTTGCAGCAAAAACAGGTATTCCTGCATGCAATTTGATCACAAACACTCGTTTAAGGAGATCCTATTCGGAACTGCATATCGACTTTTTGGATGTCATTTGCCTATTTTTTTATTAAATCACTCAGAAAATGCACTCTTCATAAAACAGATTAACGGAAAGAGACTAATTTAATTATCCATAGTAACTCTCATATACCCAATTAGTGTCGACTCTCATTGTATATATATATATCCCGAAGCTATCGCAACGTGCAGGTCATTACATCCACGCACACGAAAATAACTGTGTCGAAGTTACTTTAATTAATTATTTATCTCATAAACACTTGCTAATCAAACAGTTAAAGGTCAGTAAAAGTGAAGTTTTGTATCCCAAAAGAAGATATGATGAAAACGTTTTTAGACATGTGAATAATGACAGTAGCATTTCCACATCACCAGATGGCATTAAGTACTGTTGATATGTTATTTACCATTCTTAATTGCGTACTGGTCAGGGCCGTTTACTGGTCTGGTCCTTTTTATGGTTTTTGATAGCGATATTAAGTTTCAAAGTTAGTTGGCTATCAAAACCAGCAAATCAGCTAGAAATCCTTCCTAACTTTACAAATGATGCAAGGCAAAATATTAATGTCAGCCAATTATTACTCGTTATAAATACAATTATACAACGGCAGACATAATTTTATAAGCATTAATATATTATAAATAATTAAATATTCATATAAATTAATCGGATTAGAACCAATGGATAAATATGAGGTGTTTATTAGTTCTTTGGACTGTCTTGTTTGGGTGTACGTACCCACCACTCTGTGTATTTTGACTCATCTTCTCCAATCAATTTTCTCTGTCTCAGTAGCAGATAACTTTTTTAATTTGGTAAACAAGTACCATAATAACTCATATTACTTTTTTGTACACTTAAAAGAAGATGGTCACTACAAAACCACAAAACCAACAGAAGAAAAGCTCTCAAAATTCCAGTTAACCCCAAATTACTTTTATGCCGTTGTTCGGTGATAACCGTCGTCGTCGGTGGTACCCCTTTTTCTAGTAGTGATACCGGATTATTTCATGAAATCTTCATTTATAAATATGTTTCCACCAAATTCTAGTTTTCCACATGATCTTCCCTCATCCACCAATCATGTCTTCCCTCCTCTCAATTCTTTCTCTAACCATGAATTATATGATGTTGATCACTTTAAATACCTCCAGATGCATCACGACCCATGCGAATCTTTGTTTAATGCCTACAACAATACAGCTCCTCCTCCTCCTCCTCCGGTAATGCAGAATGTTACTACAATCAGTCAAGATTTTCTTGAAAGTTCAGGGTTGCCAAATTGCGAAGAATATGGTCATGATGATCTTTTAGATTCGGTAGTTTCTCGGTATAAGAAGAAAATGGTGGCGACCACTAGGAAAGATGGGCATCGTAAGATCAACACAGCTCAAGGCCCTAGGGATCGGAGGGTGAGATTCTCCATTCAGATCGCTCAAAAGTTCTTTGGTCTTCAAGACTTGCTAGGGTTTGACAGAGCAAGCAAAACCCTCGATTGGCTTCTTACCAATTCTGTGACCGCTATTAAGGAACTGGTTGAAGAAACAAACCAGGCCTCATCTGATGAATCTAGACAGAAATTTCTGGAAACTATAATTGGAAAGAAAGAGTCAGTAATCAAATGTGGTGACGGCAAAAAAAAGAAAACCAGGCAAAAATGCACAGCTGGATGTGGAGTGAATAATGCTGCAAGAGACCAGTCAAGGGCAGAGGCAAGAGCAAGAGCTAGAGAGAGGACAAGAGCAAAAATGCTAGTTAAGAAGCTTGATGATGACGACTTAGTTCCTGATTCGAAGCTAAGCCTAATGGATTCAGGTGGCTGTTGGAGTGAAATTGATCAACCACAAAGTGATTATAAAAACTTAAGATGGGAATGCATAATGGATCAAGAACAAATGTCCAGGCAATCAAAAGATTCAAGCTCTTTATATACCTCCCTTTACCAAAATCTAGAATACTATTTTATGAGCAGCAGGTGATCATCCTGCGATTAGGGGATCTTGACAGAAGAAGCCTAGCTAGCTAGTGATGGATCAGCTGTAATTAATTAATTAATTAATGATGGAGCTGTAGCAATATTCTAATGATGTATAAGTAGATTTTGTAGTTTGATTATGATTATTCAAGCATTAATTTGACCAACAATAACTTCTTTTTGCATTTCTCATCGTCACATTATCGTCAATTTAACAAATTAAGAAGAGTTTTGCTTGCTTTCTCAAAGTGGGACCTAAAACATGGTTTTGACGATTTACCCTTGGTTCTAACGACCGTCCTAATAGACAAAGTTAGCGGACAGGTCTCACTTTCGCAGCAAAATACATGCTTGAATGATGAAAATTCAACTAATCGAAATTTAGGTTCTACTTTCAAAATTTTCACTAAACCTTAGGACCAAAATTGTAGTTTACTCCTTTCCATATTAGGCATTGGGATGGGGAGAGGGAACCCCAATCTCCATCCATGTTCTCTCGATCACAATCTTCGTCCCCATCTGAATCCCTTTCATAGCTAGGAAATATGATCACATCCTCATCCATGTTCCCAACGGGATCCCCGCAACGGGGAATCAGATTTTTTTCCTGTTTATGTGATTTATTTTAAATCAAATGTTTTGAATACCACATTCGATCGATAATGGTCCAGGTTTAGATCTCACATATTTCCAGAATTTTGGTTTTATCGAGTATCAAATGTTTATATGTGAACAATTTCATAACTTAATATGTATTTGATCAAAACGCCTTTGGCTCTCAATGTTTTTTTTATCTAAAATTAGTAAGAAATGTCAGAAAAATGGGTATAAGAAGAAAGATAAAAATACTCTTGTTAAAGCTAAAAAATACTAAATCTTATTCTTTACAAATAATATATTTAATATACGAGAATGGAACGGGTTGGGGTTCACGTTACCTGCCCCCATCCTCGGTTTTGCGGAGAATCTCCGCCACGTCGGGACAGGTACACCGACATCCCAATGGAGCTATTCTATATTGGTAAAATTTATATATTTATAAGCTTAATAAAATAAAATACAGTCAATAGTTAAAAAAAGAAGTTCAAAGACACATTAGTTAAGAACTTGAGTTCTTATTTAAGAACCAATGTACTGCTTGTAAACTAATATTCAAGAACCTCTCGACCATGTGGGTTCAATTCAAAACCTGCAGCCAGCGTTCTCAAGAAAGAAAGTGTGATTGCATGATCACTCTTTCAGAATTATATAGAGGAGATCAAACGAACCAACGCTATAAAATGGCTCTATGATCTTCCTACATGGATTTAACTATCTGTTGTTTTCCCTTTGGTGAAATGTGTATACTTAATGTTAGCCATCAAAGCATCTACTTCGATCACATGAGATTTGAACACCATGTTGGTGATATATAGTTTCGAGGTCATAGATTCGATCATGTATCCCTATGCTTATCTTTCTCTTTTAAGTACCAATTACTTTTTATGTTTGGTTGGAAAGTACCATGATCTACAGGCTACCTAATTGTGCCCTAGCTAAAAAAATGACAAAAGCTAGAGAGAGAGGGTCTCAAAGATCCAGTTAAACCCAAAGATTTAATGAATCTTTTGCGGATTACATTGTTTTTCTCAAATCCTTATCCACATCTTCCCACATCCATCAATGTCTTTCCTCCTCTTCGACCAGAAAAAAGATGATTTTCACTTTAACTACCACAAGAGGAACGACGGTGACCCATTTATCTCCGGTGAACATTCTTTTCATGCCGGCAACAGTATTGCTCTCCCTCCTCCGTTCATGGAGAATGTCACTTCACTCAAACAAGATTTTGTTCGGCAGCCGGAATCAGTTTTCTGAAAGATCAAGGTTGCAGAATTGTGAAGATCATGATGAACTTTTAGATTCGGTAATTTTTCGCCATAAGAAGAAAACTGGGGCCTCCAAGAAGTATGGACATAGTAAGATCTACAGAGCTCGTGGCCCTAGGGATCGGAGGGTGAGATTCTGCTGAGGTCGCTCGAAAGTTCTTCAGTAGTACCCTCAAAGATTTGCTAGGGTTTGAAAAAGCTAGCAAAACCCTCGATTGGGCAACTCCTCATTTTCCATGTTACCTAACAATGTTAACTGAAATTTCTTGAAGCCATTAATGGAGGATCAGTTGAAACTAACGGCAAAAAGGCAAAGTCAGTACCCAAGTGTGTTGCTGGTAAAAAGAAGAAAACTAGGTGAAAATGCAAATTGGAGTTCAAGTGAATAATGTTGCAAGAGACCGGTCAAGGGCAGAGGCAAGAGCAAGAGCTAGAGAAAGGACAAGAAAAACTGGGAGTTAAGAGGCTTGATAATGACTTGAAGACATTAAATAATTCCTGATGATGGGTATGGCGTGTGACTGTCAAGTAAGTCCTTCAAACCTAACACTTAAATCAGGTTGTCAGATTGTTGGAGTGAAAATGAACCACAAAGTGATTATAATTTAAAAAGAAATGCAAAAAGGGTCGATAAACATCAAAGCAATC
Source organism: Cynara cardunculus var. scolymus (assembly GCF_001531365.2). NCBI lineage: Eukaryota > Viridiplantae > Streptophyta > Magnoliopsida > Asterales > Asteraceae > Cynara > Cynara cardunculus. Next base: position 3,072,069 of record NC_037534.1, on the reverse strand, counting down.
AAGAGATTCAAGCTCTCAAACTGTATACCTCTCTTAACCAAAACTTACTATATTTCATGAGCAGCAGGATTGTCATGCAATTAGAGATCAAATCTTCAACAGGTGTATTACTAATTACTCAAACCAGTAGGGGATCTTGACAGCAGCTGGAACTAAAAAATGGGGAGCTGGAGCAATGATGCATTGATGTAAGTGCAAATTAATTGTTGGTAATTACTTGATTATGATTACTGATGCATTTGACTACTTGTAAATTAGAAGTTGTAATGGTTCTTGATTGATCTTAAGATACAGATATTTTGTGTGTACATATATATATGTAGCTTGTTGATATAAAACACCATATCTTGCCCTTCCTTGGTCAACTTAATTAAGAATTGAAAATTGGTTTCTTGAAAGACCCCACAAACACCAGTAGAGGGATTGAAACCGTTGTAATCCATTCATTGACGCACCTTAGTCATTCACTAGACAACACCCAAACGTGTTGGCATTCTCAAGACCAAATTACAATTGTACATGTCTGCATGTTACAATCTTGTTCAGCAACGAAAGATTCGGTATATGCTCGTCTCTTACTCTTTCTTCTTTGTTCAAAACTATAAGCTAGAGGTGTGATATGGTTATGTATAAGTAGTATTGTTTACCTATAATTTGTGGCAGTTATCGGAAGTTATTTACCGACCATTGTGTTGGTTAAGAAAATAATTGTTGCATGGTCCGTGTGTATATATATATTAGAATGGTACTCGTCCGATGCATCGAGACACATTTACATTTCAATGTTTCGTTTTATTTTTTATTTGTGTCGATATAATACGATTTTATGTGTTTTTGAGGAAACGATAATGTTTTTATTTTTGAATAAAATATAAATTTGAAAATATCGTATAAAATTTGCAAAAAATATATTAATATTAGTATCAAATTAACTATTTAAAAGTTTTTGTTTGTATATTCTTTTAATTCAAATCTTTTATTATAATTTAATTTAACGTAACAAAGTAACTTAATTTAGGTTTAAATAATATATTTATTATAAAGATAATAATTAAGTATTCTATTAGAACTCAATAATTATCCTAATTATATTTTAGATTTTTTATATTTTAAAATGAGATGTTTATCCAATTTGATTATGTTTATCCGCAGTTAGTTACACGAATTCAAACATAAAGCTTTAATAAGTTGTACTTATGCACAATTTACTTTAATCTTGAATTTTAAGTAATATGCATCAATAAACAGTACTTCATGTATAAAAAATGATTTTTAAGAGTTTTTGTCAAACGATTTATAATATAGTATATATATATATATATATGTGTGTGTAAGTATCTAATGTAAAATGTGGATATATGAAAAAAGACTTGTGAATTTGTGTATAAAACTATTTCATTTCATGGAATTCTTCCAATAATCTTTCCTGCAATTTTGTGTTCTTTAATTTGTTCCAATAAAGTGGTATCAGAGCCCGTGTTCAAGATCATAGGAAACCGAAAACAAAAAACATAGGAAAGATTAAAAATCTAATGGCTCCGAATAACAATGTTTTTTCAGGAACAACTTCCAAAATTAAACGGAAGGAACTATCACCATTGGAGCATTCAAATGCAAGTGTTTTTTGAGTCTCAAGAACTTTGGAGTGTGGTTGAAGATGGCGTTAAAGAATCTGCAACACCAACCGTTTTGACAGCCCAACAAAACATCAAATTGAAAGAAAATAAGAAGAACGACAAAAAAGCATTGTTCTTAAAAATTCAGGCTGTGAATGAAGTAATTTTTGAAAGAATCTCTTCGTCTTCAACATCAAAGGAGGCATGGGACACACTTTACAAGACTTACCGAGGAGAAGATAAAGTTAACATGGTACGTTTGCAAACATTATGTTGTGAATTCGGTGGACTTAAGATGAGGGAATACGAGTCCGTTGAAGACTTATATAACCGTGTGATTACCATCACTAATCAAATGAGGATTAATGGGGAGGGGGTTGAAGATAAAAGAATCATAGAAAAGATTTTTGGAGTTTGACTCGAAATTTGAGTATGTTGTGGTTGACATCGAAGAGTCAAAGGATTTGTCATTACTTTATTTGGAAAATCTATTGGGGACACTTCAGTCCCATAAACTACGAATGAGAAACTTTGATGATGGTCCTATGGAACAAGCTTTTCATTCACAAGTTCCTTCAAAAGAAAAGGATTATGAAAGGAATTCTTATGGAGATCATAACAAAGATAAATATGGTGAAGGGCCTTCCAATGGAAAAAGACGTGGAAGACCTTTATCAGAAACACAATGCTTCTTTTGTCACAGGTATGGGCATACAATGAAGTACTGCAAGAAAAGGAAAGAGGATGAAAGTGAGAGTACAATGTTCGTGAATGATTTTGAATCCAAGGAGGTTGAAACAATGTTTATGACATTCGAGATTGACAAACTTGTGATGGATGATGTGTGGAACAATTTAACAGCAAATGAGGACATGTTTGTGGCTGTGGACGATGCTTTCCATAGCGAGTATGGAATCTGTGATGATGTGAAGATTGGAGGCTTCAAGAATTGAGGTCTAAGCTAAGTGGGAGTGTTGAAAAATATAAGCTAGACATGTGATATGATAATGGTTATGTATAAGTAGTAATGTTTACCTATCAGTAGGTTTGATAAGTTATTAATTAGTGGCAATTATAAGAAGTCATTTACCAACCATTGTGTTGATTAAGAAAATAACTATGGCATGGTCCACATATATATATATATATATATGTATATATAATATGATGCAAGTACGTATGTATAATGAGTAATTCAACAGAAGCTCGTCTGCTTTTGCCAACACCTAACTCAAATCCTTTACTGTTGTATCTTATTGTAGTTGGTAAAAAGTTCTTCATGACTGTTTCTTGTAATCAGGATCATCATTGATGTAGACACCCAACACCCTTGATCTTTTCTATATTAAAGTTTATCTAAAGTACCTAATCTATATTTGTTTATTTTAATGTCTGAATTAGGACACAATTCTGCTTAATTATCATGCCACAATCTTGTATCCTAGAATGTTCATACTATTACTAGCTATATATATTTGTATAAGTGTAGTGTTAATGTCACCTCCTTACTAGGGGTGTTAAATGCTTTGAAAATTAAATCATTATTAAAAATATATAAAGTATCAAAATCAATCAATTAATATTATATATTTTATTATTATTTTATATATTAATATTAATATACATATATATATATATATATATATTATTTTAAGTTATATTATACTATAAGGGTACTCACACAATACAGCGAGATACATCTTGATTTTAATATTTCATTTCATTTTTTATCTCAGTCATTGTTATAATATGGTCTTATGTGACTTTGAAAAAACGACGATGTTTTTATTTTTTAATAAAATATAAATTTGAATATATCATAAAATTTTGACAAAAATATATCGATATTAGTATCAAATTAGCTATATAAAATTCCTCATTTTTGTGTAATTT
>NC_037534.1:3064201-3066181 GCF_001531365.2 Cynara cardunculus var. scolymus | reverse complement strand
AGATTTTTTATATTTAAAATTAGATGTTTATCATGTATTTGATTGTGTTTATCTGCAGTTAGTTATTCGAATTCAGATATGGGATGAAATCGGATAGGGATGAAATCTGGTTTAAGAGTTTTTTTAGAGTTTTTAAGAGTTTTAAGAGTTTTTAAGAGTTTTAGCCAAATGCTTTATAATATAGTATAGATATAGATAATTATTTTATACATATAATTTTTAAGTATATATACATACAATTCGTGCATGCATCCACATAGATTATATATTTTTATTATTATTTACTATAAGGGTATTTGCGCAATACAGCGAGATACATCATGATTTAAATTTTTTTTTTTTGTCTCAATCGATGTTATAATACAGTTTTATGTATATTTTTGAATAAAATATAAATATGAAGATATCATAAATGTTTGAAAAAAATTGATATTAGTATTGAACTACCAATTTAAAATTTCTCCTTTTTTGTAATTTCTTTAATTCATTTTTTTTTATTTTTGCTTTAATACTTTTTTGTAATTTCTTTAATATAATTTTTTGTAAAGATAATAATTAAATATTTTGTTAGAACTCAATGATTATTTAATTAAATTTCAAATTTTTTATATTTAAAATGAGATGTTTATCCTCTATTTGATTATGTTTATCTGTAGTTAGTTACACGAATTGAATCATGGAGTTTTAATCAGTTGTACTTACACATAATTTACTTGTATATTGAATTTTAAGTAATATGTATCAATAAACAGATGTTAATGCGTAAAAAATGGTTTTTAAGAGTTTGTCAAATATTTTATAACATAGTATAAATTATATACATAAACATTAGTATTATAATCTTACTTATTTTGATATTTTAAAAATTGTATAATTTAAAAGTTATTTTTATGAGTAAAAATTTATTTGATAATGAAAAGATATTTATAGTGCGTTGGTTTTATTTTTAATAAGGATATAGTCCCTCTTAGTTACATTGTTAATTAAAATGTTAGGGGTTGTTTGTTTTTAATAAAAAAAGCTCTTAATGTCCTCTTAAGTCTGAATCGGTCAGACATAAGAGGATTCAGAGTGTTTGTTTTTTTTTCAATTAAGAGCTTAAAAGCTCTTATTATGTCTGAAAATTTAAGTGGTTGCGAAACCTCTTATTACCTCTTATTTTCAAATTAATCGTCGCCTACCTACTCTGATCTCTTTGCGCTCGATTTCTCTAGATCAACTCTTCTGTCTCGATCTCTCATCTCTCAACTTTGTCAACTGTCGATCCATATCAACTCTCGATCTTTCATCTTCAAACTTTAGATTTCAGACGCAAAAAACAAACAGTCTGACTTATTCAGATTTCAGACTTCAGCACAACCTCTTAAAAATCAGAAGTGAATTCAGACTTCAGACTTCAGCACCTCTTAAAAACAAACGTCACCTTAGTTTTAAGAACCTTAATCATTAATTTATGTAAACCATACAAGGTTTGATGCAATTTTGAACTATTTTGAGTAATTGCAATATTAGACTTTTAACGACGCTAAAAATATAATGATTTGAAAAATGAATGAGATATTTATAAAATGACTTAAAAATGTAATCACTTTTACAAAAAATAGTGTTTCAAATTTCTTGGGTTATTTTAATATTTTTACAATGATGTAATTAAAAAATCGTGAATCAAATAAAATAAAATAATTAAAATCGTGCAATTCACAGAGTCATAGTTATTTACAAAAAAATCATCATTACATATATTTTTTAATAAATAAATCATCAAACTTTTAGAAAATGGTTACTTGCATCATTTTAACCCAAAAAAATGTTACATATCATGGTTTGCTTACCTCACATATCAAATATGTGGAAAAACGATTTTTAATTTATCCAAATAGTTATTGAATAAATTATTTTTATAATACATAAGGATCTAATAATAATATTATTATATTAAATTTAATATATAGTTTCATAATATAAAAAGATTGTTTTTTT
>NC_037534.1:3050409-3057441 GCF_001531365.2 Cynara cardunculus var. scolymus | reverse complement strand
TTTTTTAATTTAAAAATCACTGACAGAATATATTTTATTTTTAATTAAAATAAATTTCATTAATAACTTTTTTAAATATAAGTAATTTTTTTTGTAAATGTAAGTTTTTTTTTCAAAAAATTTTTAGAGACTTAATTTGTTCAAAATATGAAAGTTCATTGGCTTTTTTCAAACTTTTTTCATTATCTTACCACATTAAACAATTGTATAAGTTATAAGAATATATCTAACAGGTTTTAGAAAGTTCAATGAGTTACTTAACAAGTTTTGAAATGTACAAAGACGTATTGTTACAAAAAAATTGTCTGATGACTTAATAATTCCAAACGCTAAAGTCAATTGGGTTTTTTTAGACTTTTCCCCATATATATATAAGCGAAAAATTGTGTAAGAATGAGAGTTAAATGAGAAATGTAAGAAGGGATTTGGACATTTGATCACTTTTAATCTCATACTACCCATGAATTGTGCTTCTCACAAGCATTGATCGGGTGCATCTCATTATTGTTGATCTTCAATTATGATTAATTCAAGAATGAAGATCCCTTCTTAATATTTTCACTATAACTTTCATTCTCACTGAAACTCGACTCATTCATATATATAAATATATATAGGGGCTCATTCAAGGAAGAACTAACTAGTTTGTGGTAACCGTGAGATCCAATCTCAACCACAAATCAATATATAAATTAGGAAATTTATAATTTTGTTAATTTTTAATTAAAATTTTAATGCAATGACATTTTATGTATTTTCTCTTCTCTCTCCTCTCTTCTCTCTCCGTCCCCGTCTTCCGGCCACCGTCCTCAGGTGATACCACAATATGATACTCAAGCACATATAAGATGCATTGTGATACCACTGTGTTATTTGTGGTTGAGATTGGACCTCACGGTTACCACAAACTAATTAGTTCTCATTTGATTAGGCCTATATATAATATATATATATATATATATATATATGGCAAATAAAATGCAAACATTCTTAATGTTACAAAACTGCAAACCAATATTATAGATGAATTAACAATAAAATTTAACTAAATATATAATTAATTAAAATTCGTCATTAGAGTTCATTGGTATATATGCATGAATTACTTATATCTAATTGATGGCAAACTTGATCATCGTCAGATGCTCTAATATAATAACATGTAAATAAGTGTGAAAGATCGTGTTTGAATCTTGTAAATGATATCATTTCACTGATAGATTAGCGATGAATTTTAATTAATTATGTATATAATTAAATTTCATTACTAACACGTCAGTAATTTAATTAAATTAATTTCTATTTTTTTTAATTTAAAAAATCACCAACAGAATATATTTTATTTTTAATTAAAATTAATTCTCATCAGTANATATATATATATATATATATATATATATATATATGGCAAATAAAATGCAAACATTCTTAATGTTACAAAACTGCAAACCAATATTATAGAAATGATGAAGGTTCATTTATTATCATTTGAATATTTATGGAAGATAAAATTATAGTTCATTAATTATGACCAACGTTTTATATTAAGAAAAAATTGATATATTTATGAGAAAAATATATTCATTAGACTAGATGGACGGTTAAAATTGGTTTGTATTTGATCGGGATTCTTCTCTCTCTGTCTCTCTCTCTCTCTATATATATATATACACACACACACATATATATATATAGACAAATGATCGCATGAGAAGAAGAGTTAACTTGAGAATGTAAGAAGGGATATGGACCCTTGATCACTTTCAATCTCAAACCCACTCATGAATCTCGTTTGATACGGAGATTGATTCGGTGCATCTCATCCTAATGTACATCTACTAGTGGAGATCCTTTCTTACTTTTTTCACTATAACTTTCATTATCACTTGAACCTAACCCTATATATATATATATATATATATATATATATATATATATATATATATATATATATATATATACGGGGGGCTTAATCATTTGAAAACCCAAAAAGTTATGATAATTGTGAAAACTATTATCATAAGGCATTGTTTCACATGATTTTTTTCCATCAAAGGCTAGAATTAGATATATTGATTTAACATATATTTATTTAACTATATGTTCGGTTTATAATGTAAAACTTTTTAGTTATATTTTTTATTTCACAAACACATAAAAAAATGTTCATATTATCAAACGATTATATGCAAAACAAATATATGTTAATCAATACACTAAATCAAGCCGTAGATGAAAAAATATCACATAAAATTGTATATGATGCACCAGTTCTCAAAGTTTTCAATTTTTTGGGATTCTAAAATGAAGAAACCATATATATAGTTGGATAACTCCATGACTACTGTTGGAAAGGCAGACGGCAGACCCAACAGTAAATGCACAATTTGTCACCAGCCACTTCGTATTCTTTGAGAGCATTTACATAGCCACAGTCACAATTGAAAAGGCCACAACGATGGAGGGACCAAAGAGGTTGAATAGAACAAGAAACTACAATTCTACATGTCGATCTGCATGCTACGTACAATCTTCCCTTCACCAACAAGAACTTTCATCTTCATTACTTCTTTTACTTCTTTATTTGGATACATCGAGTCATGATTTGGGCACCACACCAAATCGTTTCAGGATTTCATCACTCAAATTCTTCAAAAACCATGTGGGTTCAATTCGAATCTGCAGCTAGCTTTGTGGATCGATAAGGAGGTGTGATGCATGACCACTCTTTTAGAAGTATATATAGAGGAGATCAAGGAACCAACACTAGAAAATTCTCTTGGATCTTCCTGCATGAATTTAACCGTATATTCTTTCTGCCTTTGGTAAAAAATATGAGCAGAATTACCGTTAGCTATCATGCATCTACTTAGGTCACATAGTATTTGAACCTTTTGGTAATTAATATACACTTTGGACTTCAGAGGTCATGCTGTACCACCATATATGCTTCTTCTCCAAAGATAATTTTCTTTCTCTTTTGGTACCGAATTCTTTTTATGTTAGGTGAGAAATTAAAGCACCATGATCAACATGCTACCTAATTGTGCCCTAGATAAAAAGATGATAAAAGCTAGAGGAAAGAGGATTTCAAAATTCCAGTTAAACCCAAAGATTTAGTTAATCTTTTGCTGAATAATTACAATGTTTTCCTCAAATCCTCTTGGGTACCTTCCCAATTCTTTCTATGACCATGAAAAAGATGATTTTCACTTTAACTACCACCAGAGAAACCACGGTGACCCATTTATCTCCGGTGAATGTTTTTTTCATGCCAGCAACAGTACTGCTCTCCCTCCTCCGATCATGGAGAATGCCACTACAATCAAACAAGATTTTGTTGGGCAGCAGCAGCAGCAACAGTTTTCTGAAAGATCAGGGTTGCAGAATTGTGATTATCGTGATGATCTTTTAGATCCGGTAATTTCTCGCCACAAGAAGAAAATTGGGACCTTCAAGAAACATGGGCATAGTAAGATCTGCACAGCTCGAGGCCCTAGGGATCGGCGAGTGAGGTTCTCCATTGAGGTTGCTCAAAAGTTTTTCTGTCTTCAAGACTTGCTAGGGTTTGACAAAGCAAGCAAAACCCTTGATTGGCTACTTACCAACTCCATGCCCGCAATTAAGGAGCTGATTGAAGAAACGGGCGACTGCTCATCTTCCACAGTTAACCATCCATATAAACTGAAATTTCTTGAAGCCATTAATGGAGGATCAGATGATCTGAGTGACGGCAAAAAGAAAAACTCAGTACTACCCAAGCGTGTTGCTGGCAAAAAGAAGAAAACTAGGCGAAAATGCAAAACTGGATTTCAAGTGAATGTTACAAGAGACCAGTCAAGGGCAGAGGCAAGAGCAAGAGCTAGAGAAAGGACAAGAGAAAAAATGCGAGTTAAGAAGCTTGGTGATGATTTGAAGACCTTAGCTCCTGATGGTTGTGAGTACTATGAAGTAAGCCCTTCAAATCTAATACTCAAATCTGACTATTGGCGTGAAATTGAACCACAAATTGATTATAAAAACATAAGGTGGAAATGCATAATGGGTTCAGAAACATCACAGCAATCAAAAGATTCAAGCTTTACCAATATCTAGAGTATTTCATGAGCAGAAAAGGTGATAATGCAATTACTGATTTAGATCTGCAATTGGTGCATTACATACTCAAACACATATATGTAGTACTAATCTGGTGGATGCGTAATTTTACTGATCGTTTCTTTTTTCTTGATCATGGTAACTTTGAAAGGAAATGAGGAGAAAACCGTTAGGGGATCTTGACAGCAGCTGGAATTTAGTAAATGGTGGAGCTGGAGCAATAGTGTAATGATGTAAGTGCTAATTTTTGTTACTTAGTTCCATTTGACTACTTCTAATTAATGACTCTTAATTGATCTGTAGAATCAGATCTGACCATATTACATTAAAGAACTAGCCTTTGGCCTTTCTAGTTGATATAAAACAAGATATCTTACTTCATTGCCTCATTGGTCATCATCTTGAGAATGAAAACTTGTTTCTTGGAAGTCCCAAAAAGCCACACTAGTAGTTCACTAGACAATATCCAGACGTGGATTGAACACTTGAGCATCCTCAATCTTTTGTTCAGCCACAAAAGAATGGATAAAGAACAACAAAAGATTCTATGTGCTCTTTCATTACTTGTTCTTCTTTCGATGGAGTCCTTAGGACATTAGAAGAAATAGTTTCGTCATTCCATCACTCAGAAGAAAAATGAACTAGTGTTAACCTTTGGAAACCATGTGGGTTCATTTCTCCTGTGCTATTAATGAGGAAAACTGATTTATGTTCACTAGATCTTTGTCTGCTAGGTAGGGAATTGATGGAGGAGATCAAGGAACCATAAGTGAATTTTCCTCTTTCTTACAAGTGAACCAAAAGATTTTCATACAAGTGGAACAAATCAGGGTATCAATCACTAGAAAAACAATATATAGCATGCTGCATACCTCAAAACTAGCTGCATATATTTAGGTAACCTGTATTCTTTATCCATTTGGTGCTATGTTCAGAGAAAAGATATGTACAGTCTATACATACTATCACTTAAAATTTATGCAGTATTTGTTGATATCACACTCACACTCACAATGCAAAGCAACGAATAAGAAATGGAACTGAGAAAAAAATTGCATTACTTGAAAGAGCAAGTACTGGCTTAAATACATGAACGAGAAAACAAAAAAGAGAAGCTAACTCCTATTCTTAAGGAAGACTAGAAACTTTCAAAGAAAAATAGAAAATCAAACTAACTCCTCCTGCAAATCAGGATTTTATTCACGTGACTCGTTTATTCCACATACCTTCTCCTAAACTAAAGTAACATCATCTTTAGTTTATTTCAACCATGCCCAGTTCACCACACAACTTCTCAAACTGTTCGAGCTTCAACGGTTTTGTCATTATGTCAGCAACTTGAGCTTGCGTGTTGCAATACTTCAATTCTATAACTCCTGCACTTACCAAATCTCGGAGGAAATAGTACCTGACATCGATATGTTTGCTTCGGTTATGCATCACTAGATTTCTTGACAGCATGATAGTTGACATATTGTCACAGTTAACAATAGTACTTGCTTCCTGAGGCAAACCAATGTGTTCTAAAATTCTTCTAAGCCACACCACCTAACACGCATAAGCTGTAGCGGCTACAAACTCGGCTTCGGTAGTAGAGAGGGTCACAATTGGTTGCCGTTTAGATGACCACGCAATAGTAGCTCCACTGAAAAAACAGACATAACCCGACGTGCTTCTTCGATTATCATAATCACCTGCATAATCGCTATCAGAAAAAACCATCAACTGATCACACCCTTTCTTCTTGTAATACACTCCGAAATTTAACGTTCCCTGGATATATCTCAGGACCCTTTTCATAGCTGCCATATGTTGCTCTGTAGGAGCTTCCACATATCGGCTAAGTAAACTAATAGTGAACATTAAATCTGGCCTTGTAGCCGCCAAGTACATAATACAGCCCACCATTTGTCTATACAAAGTTGCATCAACGAAGCCACTTTGATCATCTTTAATCAACTTACAGCCTGGAACAATGGGATTTTTCACACTATTGCAATCTTCCATGTTGAACCTTGTAAGGATCTCACGAGCATATTTCTTTTGGCAGATGTGAATTCCCATCTCAGTTTGAACTACCTGTACGCCAAGAAAATAGTGCATTTCCCCCATATCTGACATTTCAAATTCAGATTTCATCGAAGTCTTAAACTCTTCTATCAAGTTTAGTGTAGTTCCTGTTACAATCAGATCATCAACATAAATTGAGACTATAAGAAACTCCCTTTCTTTACATGTCTTGACAAAGAGAGTTGGTTCATAAGGACATTTGTTGAAGCCTTGCTTGATAAAGTAACTTTCAATGCGCCCATACCAGGCCCTCGGGGCCTGCTTCAACCCGTAAAGAGCCTTTCTTAACTTGTAGACCTTTTCTTCCTTACCCTGTATTTCGTACCCTTACGGTTGTTCTACAAACACCGTTTCTTCCAGCTCCCCATACAGAAAGGCACTCCTAACATCTAGTTGATGAACTTTCATACCTTGTTGAGCAGCGAGCGCTAGTATGGTTCTAATAGTATCCCATCTGGCTACAGGAGCAAAAACTTCTGAATAGTCTATGCCCTGCTGTTGAGCATAACCTTTTACTACTAAACGGGCCTTGCGCTTATCGATCTTGCCATCTTGGTTTAATTTGGTCTTAAATACCCACTTTACTCCAATCGCTGTAGCTCCCATAGGCAAATCACAAAGCTCCCATGTGTGATTTTTTTCAATCGATTCAATCTCCTGCTTCATGGCAAGCCTCCAACATTCTTCTTGAGCCGCTTCATCATAATTTGAGGGATCTGACAAAGAGAACATAGCAACATTATMTCTCAGGTCATCGTCACTTGAGATACCTTCTCCGCTGACGTAATCGTTCATCCACGATGGTGTTTTTGTTGCCCTTTTCCCTCTTTCATCATTTGTTTCTGCACGCTGTGGATCATCAGA
>NC_037534.1:3031541-3050309 GCF_001531365.2 Cynara cardunculus var. scolymus | reverse complement strand
GCTATTATTAACTTTCACCATGATTTTAAATTGAATTCGAAGTTATTGGGTCAGTTTATTGCTTTGGGCTTTGGGGGTGTTACAAATGGTATCAGAGTCAACCTTGTACCATTGGGATGGTGGGACAAACCTTATCGAGTATGATGAGTTTTCTAGAAAGGTGTTTGTAACATTTTAGGCAAATCTCACGTTGCCGATGGCAAGGTGGAATATTCTTGGTAGGCCTGATGAGGACGTCAGGAGTTTAACTGGGGGAGTTTGTAACAACTCGTCCCATATGGATAAAAACACGACGCTATCAACAATGCGTAAGCAAGTCGGGCTAAGTCAAGCACTCTGGGAACCTTGTGCCCTAACAACGCTATCAAAAACGCCTAGGCAAGGCGGGCCAAGCCAAGCACGTCGGGTGCCTTGTCCCCACACGACGCTATCAAGAACGCCTAGGAAAGCCGGGCCAAATCAAGCACGCCCGGTGCCTTTTGCCCACACGACTGTCAAGCCAAACACGTCCGGTGCCTTGTGCCCACACAAAGCTATCAAGAACGCCTAGACAAGCTGGGCCAAGCCAAGCACGTCTAATACCTTGTCCCCATACAACACTTCTCAATTGCACATCCCGACCTATAACACATCGATCCACGAACCAAAACGGACTGAAAAAATAATTTATCAAACGGACTTCCTCTCAAACATTGGGCCACCAATAACTTCCACTATTATTTTAACTTGGATTCGAAGTTATTGGGTCAGTATGTCGTTTCGGACTTTAGGGATGTTACAATATATATATATATATATATATATATATATATATATATATAATAAAATGATAAATATTTAGTTTACGATAACCATGAGATCACCGATTGATTCTCACTTACCTTTTGATAATACCATATCCTTCAAGTAAAATAACCTAAACTGAAGTTGAAAGTGATTTTACCAGAGGCCTCCTGACTCTACTACCTACCCCTCCATGCACTCCAACAACGTGTCCGACAACATCGTCGCCCCTGCACCTTGGTGGTGTCCTCAAATCAGTCACCGAGGTCTCCCGGTCTCTGCTACCTATTCTTAGTTTCAAATATGTAGGCTAGCAACCCGGTAAGGAACAGCTGCCCAATAAACTCTCGCCAGTAAAAACACAATTACAAACGATCTGTTTTGATGGCGAAAAATGTTACCATACAGACAATAAACACTTACCCAATAAGCACTTATAAATAGATCCGAGTTATTTAACCCAAAGATTAATCTATTAAACATAAATGGCATCTTACCAACCAAGAGAACCAAAGTTTCAGGTGTACAACATAATAAAGCCACAACAGCTTTAGAGTACAAACAGTACATTGCAGGTTCCACAGAAAACTAAAAAATAATCATCCAGTCTGTATTTAGTCAGAGGCTAAACTAACCATCTTTGCTAACCCCTCTCCGATTAATCACCTCCGACTATGATGGTGGTGCCGCTCTTCATGCCGCTCCTTTCGCTCGCCTGAATACGGGTTCCACCGCTCATCATCATGGCTAGAACCGCTTTCACGAATCAAAGGGCTTCGTTTCATTCTTTCCGACACAGACCTCCCATAACTTGACCCTCTAGACTCATAATCACTGAACCTAGGTGAAAAGCTGGAACCCAACGGACCGCTACCCGGCTCCACTCCAGGTGGCCCGTCGTCCCTATAATCCCGATTCCACCTTTCTTCATGATAATGAGACCTACTAATTGCAGGACTTTCGGTCGAGTTATGAAACCTGTTGCTCGATCTATTTCTCGGTAAATCAAACTTCCAAGCCCTTGCTCCCCAACGCCATTCATCGGCATTTTCTGGAATTGGAGCATTCACGCCCGGAAATTGGACGCTCATTTTCTTCGGTGGTTCGGGTCTCGATGGCTCTCCGGGAGGAGGGGAGCAATCCATATCAAGAATCTCACCATCCTCTGTATCTTCCTGTTTAACAACCACCTCCTCCTCCTCCGCCTCCCCATATATTTTGATCCCAGATGGCTGCTCCTCATCTTCTGCATCTGCACAAGTTCAAAAATGATTGATTAATCCAATGCGAAACTAATTGCTTTTTATCATAATGAAGAATAAGGTTTCAAACGGAAACACTCGGAATCACCAGAATCGAGTTACCTATGTATCCTGGTGGGTAACCAATTTCTCGCATTCGGTTAAGCCATGGAGGCGGATCGAGTTCCTAATTAACATGATTAAAGAATGTTATTAATATGAACAGAAAACAAAATACAGACAACCTTGAATCAAGATTCCGGAAGCTTTCATCCCACCTCCGATAATATTCAGGGTTAATCACAAATTAGGATTAACCCTAAGATTTGTCTGTTAATATCAGTTTAACAATGTGAAGGATAAACTTTAGCCCAAGAATGACTTTTTGCTTACCCCAAGACCCAGAAGTTTTCTTGTTTCTGGATCCAGCATGCCCGGCCGTAAACCGTCAAACTTCCCCCCAGGAGTGTCTTGATAGTATCGAGTTGGATTACGAGAGATGGAATTCTGATTACGCCGAGCTTTATGTTGTTTACGAGCACTGTTAACAGCAGCGTTGTCACGAGGTTTAGGGCATTCCTTCAGTGCATGGTTATACGAACCACAATTAAAGCAGCGAGAACCGTCCACTATTTCCAAACCTCTAATCACAAGGAAAGAAAACAAATCAATTGAGAATTACAAGTCAAGATAATAAATAATAGCATAAAAGATCACGAGATATTTATTTATATAATTCCAAAACGAAGCATCTATATATAGAAGTAAAATATTTACCCATTGACATTCATCGAACCATCCGCTGATGTTAAGCCGAAAGAATATCCACGATCATAAAGCGGGATTGAGTTGTTATCCAACGCTATAACTTCCTTGCTTTGCAAATTCCTAGTTTCGCCATCCAACCAGAATGACTACAAAAGGCAAAAGTTTCCTGAAAATCCGTTCATAAAACTACATATATAACATTTTTAAAGAAAGTAAAATTACCACTGCAGAAGGTTTATCGAGACCAACATCAAGAGCGGGAAAATAGGTCCCTTCGCCAGATTCTAGCTCAACCTCTGAATCCTGAACAGGCGAGAAATAATTCGGATATTAAAGAACATAAAAATCTAATAGTAAAGAAAAAACATCACAAAATACCAAAAGAGCTCCGAGCATATATCTAATTTAACTAATTTGATATGCATCAATTGAAGTAAATGAACCTACAATTTCAAGAAAAACAATACCAATTCATGAGCTCACCAGTCATGTAAGGAACACCGAATTTAGTGTATCTTAGGGGCTAGTTGGTTAGTTTTCCATTTAGTCCCATATAGATAAAGTTGTCTGTGTAGATTAATCCGTCTCTATAGATTGAGAATGTTTGGAAGAGTTTTTTCATAGATGGAAGGATCGTGTATTTAATTGGGAGGGGCAGGTTTTGAGAAAACTTGGCTTTCTGCACAAAGCTCCCCCTAGAAGCTTACTATTAAGCCACTTTCTATATCTTAAAGCCACTCAGGGACGGACCCAGGAATTTTTCCATACGGTAGCGTCATACAAAACGATTGCACCTCCTAAGACGATCTGGTTACACCTTTCACGAACCTAAAAAAATTTACCTTACGACGGAGGGATTTCCCTGTGGCACGTGCCAGTTGCCACCATAGGCCCTTAACTGGGTCCATCCTTGAAGCCACTGCCAAACAGTCATGTATAGCTGACCGGATAAGCCATATGTCCCATTAAGCTCATTAAGCTGTTAACGAACAGGCCCTTAGGGTCAACAGGCAGTAACTACATCCAAGATTATTGAGATGGAGATATGCATGTGCTAACCCATCAACTCGACTCCACATTTATGATCGACACTTTCACAAGCCGCATGTCTTAACGAAAACAGCGGCTCTACTGTTTGGGGGTAAAAGTCATGTTTGCGTATATCTTACCCTCCCCGAAACCCACCTCCAGATTGGATATAAAGGGTTCGTTTGGTTTGGTTTGGTTTATTGAGCATGACAATGTTTACATGCCAACATGGGCATCTAATGTTACTTCCATTTTCCTCTTCCTTTTCTAAATTAGCTGTAGCATGTAAAGACGTAATATGAAAATAGAAAATCGAGCACATATAGAATATCATAAAAAAACATATAGCAAGGCTAATCATCCAACCATAGACAATTAGGACATGGGCTGCAATGAGATGAGTAACGATATCGGACAATCAAGACTTACACGAGCTGAAGAACGATGTCGAGTATGCCATTCTGACCACTTCTGTAATAACTCCTCAAGCTTCCGTTTACTCTCTCTGATACACAAAGTTATCCAATTAGAGTTCACACATAAATTCTTTAACCACAATCCTCTTGACATGGAATCAACAGGATGAGAAACTGTCCATAAACACAAAAAAAACAAACTCTGTTCATACATTTTTACTCCCTATGTTCCTATATAGATGTCCAGTTCACTTTGTTATAAATGTTAAATATAAAATGAAAATATACGAAGAAAAATACGCACAATCTGAAACTGATTCTCCAAAAAATCAAGATAAAAAGATCAAAAAGTGATGGAACTTTACATAATTAGGAAGTGAAAACTGGACATCTAAATAGAAACAATAGGAAGTATTGAACAATAACGTTTTCCTTTATACCTTGTTAAAGAATTATAAATGACATGGACTGAAGCTTGCTGTTCATCAACAGTTATTCGGGGTCTCTTAATACCAGATACGGCTAGCATGTCAAGGGAAAACAAATTAGGAAACTTACTAACATAGTGCAGTTAGAAGCTTGTTAAAATTAGTGAACGTATACATATATATATACAAACACAAAGAGGGCAGATAATAAGGTCTTCACTGCCATGAATTTAAGTTAAAGCATGTATGGATCATGGAAAGAAAAATCATAGTTATGCTTCACCAAGTAAAACCCGATTCACAAGTACTTATCAAAAGATGTGAACAAAAGGTTAGAGATACCATCTATCTCACGGTTGCTGGCAGGACTTCCGTTTCTCTTATGATTCCCAACGGGACTTCCATCTTGAACCGCTGCACCATTTTCAGCAAGTACTGAAGTTTTACTTTCTATAACTGTAGAATCGTTTATTTCAACACTAACTTGCAGAGTAGTTGCAGTAACGACTGAATCAAGACCAACATCAGCTTCTATGGGCTGATTCGTAGTGATATGATCGTTAATATTCTCATTTCCACCACCAGGACTACTAGATGACGGAATTTTGCTACAGTCCTCACCATCCTTGCTTAAATCAGGTGAATCTTCCATATTTTCTGGCATGGAAATCAGATCACAGACATCAATTCAATTGTGCTGAGACAAAGTTGAGTCAACAAAGATTCTCTTAAAGAATTTGGGGAAATCAATACAATAAAATTTCAAATTTCAATTACTACTTTATCAGTGAAACAACTTATAATGAACTTCTTAACAGTATACCAACCATATCAAAAGATAATGATAAACCTTGTATAAAAACACAATAAATCGAGGAACACGACATATAGCAAATATGACATTGGTAAAGTGATGGGCATCACCCATGAGTTAGGAAATGTAGACACAAGTACCTCCTTTATCGTTTTGAAGTCGCAACCTATTATGTTATTAACTTATTATAACAATATTCAATATAGTTATCGGATTTCTTTTGGCAAGAAATCTAATACTAATACAGTTATCGAATCTTCTTGGTTTGATAAAAACACAAACAAAACTAAAATTTGAAGAGAAAAGAGTTTATGTTGGACAACTGGAAACTCAGGTATGCGACATGCATAGAGCATAAAACCCCTGCCGGAGACCAAGAGAGCAATAAGGGCCTGTTTGCAAGCAGCTTAATGAGCTTAATGGAAGTTTGCAGCTTATTCGGTCAGCTATACATGACTGTTTGGGAGTGGCTTAATGATATAGAAAGTGACTTATTCAGTAAGCTCCTAGGGGAGCTTTATGCAAAAAGCCATGTTTTTTTCCAAACCTAACCTTCCCAAATAAAAAACTGTTCATCCATCTAAGAAAAAACCCATCCAAACAAAAAACTTCTCAATCAATACAGATTAATCCACCCATACAGCTTTATCCATACAAGACTTAATGGATAACAAACCAAACAGCCACCTCTGCTAATTTTACCATCAAGCAAAGACAAACCTCCTACAAGGGTGACTCTTGCTGTCACGATCTAAACAACATAAACACTAAATGGACACAATTTAGCAAGAAATCTAGGGGGGATGCATATTTAATTAAGTCTTGCAAAAATTGTACTACACAATCTGATTCATCTGTGCAACAGAGATCCAAGGGCAACCTGGTCTGCCATACCATTTACATTCCATATGATCCAAAGGACCCCAAATTTAGTATTACACAACTGTATTAATTGATGTAAAACATAAACCCTAAGTTTACTCTAAATTCTGCATTCAAAAAATGAACCCATGACTTCGATCAATTACCCCATCATTTCTATACATTTTCAACAGCCGTTTCACACATACATCCAATAGACATCTAAAAGATTCATCAAAACAAAACAAAAACAGAAGGTCGCATTCTACAATAACCTTAAAACTTCAAACCTAAATCAAAATTCAGGGTTCTGAACAAAATCCCGAAACCTACCCGACTCAGCTATCATTGACATGATTCGCTTTCAAATTGTTTAAGAACCAAAAGGGGGAAAGAAGCATGAAAGAAGATCGAACAGAATGCTTCACTTACAGAACTGGAAACATAACTAATCAACCGATAAACATCCAATCATTTCCACATTTTCTAGCTTTTTTGTGGCAATTGAATTACCAAGAAACAAGATAAGATAGAGGGTTTTAGAGATTTACCTAAAAACGAAGGGATTTGACGAAAAACGATGGTTGTATCTTCAGATCTTGGTAAATCGGGAGTAAAGGGGAAGGAAAGGTCATTTGGGTGTCAACAGTAATCAATGGGTCTATATATGATCGTTAGGGTAAAATCAAGAAAATTGCTGGCCGTTGATTGAGGTCCCCAAGATTAATCTGCAAAACCTTTTTCTTTATCCCCCTAAATCGACTAGGTATCTATTGTTATGGTAATAAAATAAATTTTAAATTAGTAAATTTAATTTTACTCTATATAAATATTTGATAATTAATTAAATTATTTAATTATCTTTTGAAGATTTATTGGAGTAAAAAAAATTATTGTCTGTTTTGGATAATTCTTCGAAGATGTTTCCAGAGCATCTTCAATAACGAATCTCAATCTCAATGTGGTTGATCGTCATCTCAGACCAGCTATTGATCATCATCTTAATCAAAAATTCTCACGATTTCTTAGATTCTTAGACCCAATTCAATTAAGGTCTGTGACGACCTAAAAAGCAAGTGATCATATCATGATCTTCCATTGCTACCGCAGGCTTTACGCAATCAATCGGATCATACATAAAGATAATGGCATGTACCGAGAAATCTGCAGTTCTTAATGGAATAAAGATAGAGAAAATAGAAGTTTTTTGAGTTTTTAAATATTTTTGGTCTAATGGTTTTTCTAAATCTTTCTTTAAAATGAAAAAAAAAATTAGTAAAGAAACTGAATTTTTCTTCGAAATTTTGAGAATTCAGCATCACAATATGAATTATACTATTAAAATATTCAATATCTTTCATAAAATATCATTTATCTCTCTTATATATTTAATTTCAAAAATTCTCATTGATAAGAAAAATAAAAAATAAATTTTCTTTTATAGGTAATAATTTTTAGAGAGTTCTCCAAATTTAAAAAAAATTTATCTGCTCTCACCTACTTTAATCATTTTGAAGGTGGTTTTTAAAAAATTTGTTTTGAGTAAAAAAATCATAAAAATCCTTCATTTTAGAGAATCTATTGAAGATGCTCTCATGGCTTGTTTAAAGCCCGTTATTAGGACGGCGACACTTAAACTTGAACATTCACCGGTTTGTGCAAATATAATTCAAAATCAACCATACCATATATGAAGATTTTGATCATAACTCCTACATTGTCATCTTCAACCTTAATCTTATATCATTTCTCATGTCATCAATCCAACCAAAAATTCGCATTTATGCCAACTCGATATATATTCGAGTTTCGACATCTCAAAAATCATCGCGTAAAGTCCGTTCTTCAACTACAATATAATTTATCCACCACAACGTACAATCTCAAAATTAAAAACACACCCACCATCGAGCATATAATCCAAGTGCCGTATAATTAGCTACATTACATAATAGTATGTTCTGTATCGATCCTTATTCTCATCCGTGTAAAAGCTATGGTTACCTGAACCACCACCGTTGTATGGCAGAGATGGGACTGTTTAGAAACGGAGCATATCGATGAATAAGAGGAGTAACCGTCCGCCCAATTTTAGACCACACGCTTTGATGGTAACCGGCAGAAACTGGGGCATGATACATGAGCTTCAACAGCTGCCAGAAATAGAGTTTCAAAAGATGCCAGTTATTATGATGAATGGTTGAATGAATTATTTCACAGTTTGTTTTTACAGAAATTAAAGATCACAAAATGATTTCGCAAGCCGGGTGTCTCCACGAAAACCGTTGTTTTTTGGTAACCATGAGTGTATGGGTAAGCTTGCATGCACATTGACTAATTCCATGGGATTCTAAAGATAACCACCAGGAAATCCATAGGGGCTGTTTGGTTGGTTTTTCATTAAGTCTTGTATGGATAAAGCTATCTGTGTGGATTAATCTTACTATATAGATTGAAAGTTTTTGTTTATGAGAATTTTTTCATAGATGAAATAAGCATGTTTTTTAATTGGGAAGGGCGGTTAGGGAAAAACTTGGCTTTCTATATTAAGTTCTCCTTAGAAGTCTACAGAATAAGCTATTTTCTATATCATTAAACCACTACCAAACAGTCATGTATAGTTGACAGAATAAGCTGTGAGTCTCGTTAAGCTCATTATGCTGCTAACAAACACACCCTTAGTGGCCCTGACAACACTAGAACTGGCAACCCATAGGGGAGCCGCAATAGGGGAGGACTCACTCTATTGGATATTTGCCACCACTTCATTCCTCCGTTGTAGTGAAAAATCATAGGGTCGTGAAATGTGTCACCATATCATTTTGTTTTATGCAACCGTATATATTTTTGAAACTACAATTGTGACACAAGTTTCCCTTAGAATTGGTTTGCATGGCTATACTCCCATCGCAGACCCGGATTCGAATCCTGTTTGTGTCATTTTCCTTAGTTTTTAGCTTTTTAATTTCAGATTTATTATCTTTCCAAAAAAATTCAATAAAAGACTCGAACACAAGACCACTCATATGAAAAACAAAGAACTAATCAACAAAGCAATGATGATTTCGTGAATAGTATTTATATCTTAGTTTCTTATAGTCAACTATTGCCACCACTTGGAAAAATTCTTAGGTCCGCCTCTGTTTGCTACGTGAGCTGGAGAAACATCTTTACCTAGTGGGGTGGAGGAAAGGTTGCGTATCCAATGGAGCCTGAAGATAACATTCAGGGAAATGAAAATTCCTGGTGGTCCAGAAGAGACTTGAACCAACAACCTATGGGGAGGAGCCTCAAGGTCTAGCTTTTATATGCTGGTGCCGGTTGAACCAGAGAAAACAACCTCTTTACCATTGGGGTTGCATATATAGTACACTAACCAGACCCCCCCCCCCTCTTCATGCATGACTCACTGGGTTCGTTGAGTTTGATTTAAGTCGGATTCACAGTTGTTGGCAATAACTAGAAGAAATTACTAACCTGCCAATACATGAAAGTTTGTATAATGTTACGTTGCGACCTGCATATGAAAATAGCGAGCTTAAAAGAACGGTCTTCATGAAAAAGAACATAAAATAAAAATAAGCACAAGCAAGGGCAGGATGGTATGAAAGCCGAGTATGGTTACTGACGATAAAAGAGAGATAATCAAAAGGAACCCAATCCCAATCTCCGCTTGTGAAGATAGTATGCTGAGCATCGTTGCGTTTGATTCCACCCAAACACAAGGCTCATCCAAGTACTTCCTGTTAAGAAACCATCACAAAGATCAGTTAACGACATTAAAGACATGTAAGATGCAATCTTACTTTATCAAGATGGAAATACCCCATCAGCATGATGTCCATGTCCTTTATGGTGCGTTTGGTATCCAACAGGACAGAACAAGACAGTTGTTCAGAGTTTGGTAAGACATAATTGGACATGACAGAACAAATAAAATGACCAATTTACCCCTAATAAGTTGTTTATATATTTTGATTAACTTTATGTAATTTATTAAAAATAGAACAAATATTTTGTATAACAAAATATATTATTAGAAATTTTTAGTCAAGACGATTAAAGTGACACCAAAATAAAAAGTTTATCTAGTCTCCAGTTTTTATTATATGCATTTTCTATATTATTTTAATATTACTAATATTTAATAAATTACATAAATTAACAACATTATAGAAATCGTATAAAAATAATTTTTTTGAGGATAGTAAAATGAAAGTTTATAGAGCATAAAATACAATAAATAAAATGTAAAGAGGGAGGAGTATTTGATGTTTTAGAAGAGAATTAGATTTTATTTTGAGACTAGTTGTATACCCATGCAATGCGGCGGGAGCCATGAATTTTAACGATTTTGAAGTTCCATTGGTTTTATAAGATAAGATTTAACGATGATATAGGTTACACTTGGTCTTTACATATTAATACAATTTGAATAAATAAGAGTTATAGTTCTAATTACAGACTATCGATGAAAATAATTATATGACAGTTTATAATCCAATATATTTAAAATCCAACATATTTAAACGACTCCACAAATGTATTCGATTTACACCAAGAGCAAAGAACCAAGAAACTTGAGTTTTAAGATAAACATTCAAAACCAATAAAGAAAACTACAAATTTGACAGATCATAAGCCATGAAAAGACAAAAAAAGATGGGTTTTAGAATGAAATTCAACTGCTTACCATCTTTCTTGTCCAGAAACTCAGATTAAGGTTGAATTGATACATGTATATACATATTTCAAAAAAACCCAAGAACATATTAATTCAAAACATATTATACAGTGCAATTTAGACAGCCTAACCCCAAAATATATAGTATATATATAAATAATATAAAATTATAAATCGTAGATATTAAAAATATTTTTTCACAGTATATATAATATATAATAATATAATTAAGTCAAAAWCTATTCAATATTGGACTCATTTCGAAGGTATTAACGAGACGGTTATAATGGTGTAACTTATTAAAATAAAAATGTATTTTTTAAACATGTTTTAATTGATATACGATTATGTATGTTAATTTGATAAGGGTTTAAAATGAAACGACGTAAAGTAAATTTATTTATTAATTATAGGGGTATAAAGTGTAAATTTAAAATAATAATTTTAAAAAAATGTTGGGAGAGAGTGAGTGTATGTGAGGGGGTGAGTGTATGTGAGGAGAGGATGGGGTGAAAAAGTGAGTATAAAGGGTATTTTGGTCATTTAGTATTTTAAGACTTTTGCTAAATTTGCTTAATAAGATAGTATAGACTATATTAGTAAAATTTAGGTCTCTACCACCTTCTTCCGTGGGATGGGGGTGGAACACACTTGTTCCACATGAAAGTGCTACCAAACATGAAACAATGATCCCTCTTCTGTTTTGTCCTGTCCAGTGTACCAAAGACCAAAGTACCAAATACATCTTAGGATGCATTTGCAGGATGGGTGAGAGTGAGGTAGGCAAGTGAAAGAACTACGCAAGGTTTTAGAGTTTAATTTGACAAGGTTAGTTGAGTAATTTACATCATCTTCCATCTCCTTGATTTTAGTTCCACCTATAGTCATGTCCAATAATGATGTACCAAACGTGGGACAACAAGTTTTTGTTCTGTCATGTCCCATCCCAGAAGTATAATGATCAAATTGTTTTACCCGAAGGAAAAGTTCGGAAACTTTTTTACCTGTAGAAGGATGAACGACTGAAATTACGCCTAGTGAATTTTGCAGAATGTTCCAAGGATCGGTATACAATGGGCAGCAAAGCAACTGCGAATATCGACAAAAATTATGTGTAAGCGTCTAGGAAAACGTAATCACAAGTGAATAAAAAAATCAAGTAATACTAACATGTAAGGCGAAGATTTGAAGTGACGAAAGTGAGGCAATAAATGAAATAGATAAAATCTTTTGTTGCAATTACTGACTGAAGCCACACTTGCACTTCCTGCAAATTCCATGCCCTTGGTTTCTGCAAACAATGAGATACAATTAGTAGCAGCACCAAGAAATCACAATCATTAAAGGAATATTTTTACAAGTCCTAAAATATTACCCCATAAAGAGAGTAGAGAGAATACAAAGAGGAGCATGCAGTGCCCATAAACGACAGCCGATAAGCTCTATTAGAAAGGTTATTAGGAATGAGCGGAAACATAGCAAGCACAGCCACAACAAAGACCTGCAGGAAGAAGCATATTGAAAGCTTTAGTAACATGCAGATTATAAGCCTTAGGGGATGCTTGGTTGGTTTTCCATTAAGTCATGTATGGATAAAGCCGTCTGTATGGATATGGAAAGTTTTTGTTTGGGAGGATTTTTTTCATAGATGGAAGGAGCATGTTTTTTAATTGGGAGGGGCAGGTTTGGAAAAAACCTGGCTTTCTGCATAAAGCTCCCCCCGAAAAGCTTATTGAATAAGCCACTTTCTATATCATTAAGCCACTACCAAGCAGTCATGTATAGGTGACAAATAGGCTGAGTCCCATTAAGCTCATTAAGCTCATTAAGCTGCCAACGAACAGGCCCTTTTTATAAGTTTATATATTGTTATGGATCATTTAGTGGGAAGTAAATATATTTTTATATCTTCCATTTATCTGGTATGCTCATTCTATCTTTACACCCACCTTAATATGACAAAGTCTGAACATAACAACTTCGTTTTGATGATGAGAGGCTATTTGACAGATAAAGGACCATGATGCCATCTTCAAAATGCTTATTTCGGTTTGTGGAATGAGTTCATAATATGCAGAACAGCAAGATAGGGGTTTCACTGTCTAAAACGTGATATAGGTGCTATATTTCAAAATATGTCTTCAAATCCCCCCTTATTAGTTAATATTCTTTTATCTGAAATAGGAAATTGCTTACTTCAAGGTGTTTGTCATCCTAGACATAAATACATAATTAGTGAGGCTAAGTTTTCGTATCTATTGTGAAGCTGGTCTTCTACATGTGCTGCTAAATTGTGGATCATGCAAACGAAGAACTCTGGTTCTCTGCTTTACCATTTTCAAATTGATGGAAGAGGTCCAGTGACCCTATAAACTACCGATGGGTCTGAACCCAGGTACTATTGAAAGTGTCGTTGTGATCCTTATAGTTCTCTAGTCCATGGAGGTGGTGTCGTTGTGTTCCTTATAGTTAGTTCTCTAGTCCATGGAGGTGGATAAAAAATCTTTCTGTTTGGATCAGCACATGAACAACTATTATAGAGATAACAGAACTAACAAAAGGGAAGCTGGATTACAGAAGTAATTTGTAGAAAACAGGTAGTCATCGTGTCCCTAATTCAGTGACCAGTATTCATAATCTACACGTGTTTGTGTGGTACTCTTAAACACATTGATATATATACCCTTAAACACATTCATATATATATAGACGAAGTATCGTGTGAAAATAGGAGTTAAGGTGAGAAGGGATTTGGACCCTTGATTACTTTTAGTTAGTGTTGATCTAATGGTTCAGATTGAGTCCCAAAATAACCCATGAATTAGCTTAAAAGGGTATTTTCAATTGATCTACAACTAGGATTGATCCAAGGGTGGAGATCCCTTCTTACCCTTCTCACGATAACTACTATCTTACCGGAAACCAACTCTATATATATACCCTTAAACACATTGATATATACACACACACAAAGGAACATACCCAAGCATTGACTGAAAATTGAATTGTTTGTCGATCCCAGCGCAAAGGAGTGGAACTCGGAGTTGATGCCCCTGCAGCTCTTGTAGTGGACCCTACAATATTTTATTGCATTCATTAGAAAAAGATGAAAATTTGGTGATGTCATCGAATTATATCATAAGACATCATTTTTGTTCTTTTATATGTTAGAGAAACATGTGTAGTACACAAGATATCCATATCACAGAAAACAAAATTTTCTACCTGAGTTGCGAGGTGGCCTATGTTCACTTCCAGATGATGATGATGATGTGGACGATCTTGCAGACTGTGAGGTGCTATTTGTAGTCATCGGTTCCACAACAAGATCAGGGTCCTGAACACAAGACATATCCAACCTTAATCAGAGAAACTTCATAAATTGCCAGAATGATCCCACAATTGAAACTGATACACCTAATGTCATTTGTAGACATTTATCGAACATCCCCGTGTAACATGCATATTTATCAACATCGTATAATGCTGTTACTAATCTAGGCAAGCATATTTAGCACCTTATTAATTATTATCTATGAGGCTGAAGGAAAAAGAAAAGTGCATGCTTTCAATTTCCACCACCAAATTTGTAACATCCCCAGGCACCTGTACCAGAAAGTCCGCTTTGTCCGCACCTTGACTCACGGTTTCAGAATGCGTCTCGTAGAGGAGGTATCTAGTCCCTTACAAGACAACCCTTGTTCCCTTCCCCAACCAATGTGGGATCTCACAAAATTTAATGCAACTATGTTATAAACAAAGTACCCTGTAAGCTATGTAAACATAAAGGAACTGATAGTCTTTAGTTGCAAACAACCCAGATGAGCATTAGCAACCGACACTCTTTTATTGCCTACCAACATCAAATACTTAAATTTTCAAATCATCCTTTCCTGTTTGAACTACCAATTTCTTTGTAATTTCCTTCCTAGTATCTTCCAAATGAGGAAGTTTTACTCTATTAATCTATGATTTTTTTGGTAGACCCTTAACTTTTCTACATCCTCAACTTGATTAAAGCTGATCCTTCTTAACTAGCCATCCCTTTGGACATATTAGCATAATTATACAAATTCACTCAATGAAGCACGATTTCTAGGCATTTATAAAGCTGAAAAGACAAATTCATCCCTACAGCCTTCCATCTTTTGATCATTGGCTCATTGCTACTGACTCTAGAGATGAGATTACATTCATCATGGTAATTACATGTTCAAATTATCAATTACCTAAGTAATCTTTCCATACTGCTTAAATTTTTGTACACTTGTTTATATACATAACCCAAACCTTAATCTTTCATTTGTTTCATTGAGAAGGTCGCATTTATGAGTCTCCCATAATCAGTTCTCTGACCTATGACACTTTTCCTTTGCTTACTCTACTTCAATCTTTGCACATTTATTGTTCTCTATGCTGTTACAGCGGTCAAAATTCAAAATAACGACCATGTTTTGATATAGCGGCTATCGTGGTGGTAAAGAGGTCCATATAATTATATATATATATATATATATATATATATATATATAACTTAATATAGTATGTATTCAACAGAAGTATACAGTTTAAACATCAAAACATTAACTTAAACAAGTCAAGTTTCACATAAACAAAATAGCAAAAGAGTTTCTGTATAATTCTTGAACCCGTTGACTGTTAAACAAAAGTTGTAGATTCAAAAGGCTGGTTAGCAAACCCGTCGACTGTTATCCTTGTGGAGTGTAGGAAGAAACAAAAGAAGCCTTATCGTGGTAGTTGTGGAACGGTATAAGAACCTAAAGAAGTTTATAATGATCCTCATGGTGGAACTTGGAAGAACCAAAGATACCAAAAGTGAAAAAGACTACAGTATTTAGCAAATAGTGGCCATAGCACCGCTATTTCTGCCATTTTGGAACCAAATAACGGCCAAATAGCAGTATTTAGCATCGATAATGGTGGAACCGCTATTCTGACCGCTATTTTACCACTGTTGTCACTTCGAAGACCGCAAACTGCGGTAGCACAGCAATTAACAGCATAGATTGTTCTCAATCTTCCACTCAATGGTGAACTACGTCCTTTTAAATGATTTGATTCTTACGGCTTCCATATTTATCAACACCCGTAGCCTCGCATTTATAAGATCCACCTTCCCATTCTGTGTTGCTTCTTTTCAGTTAATCCAAAATTCCTCCTTTTTGTTTCAACACTTGGTTCTATATTATCTAATTCAAAAATCCATTTTGAGGACCCAAATATGGTACATACTTGGATTGGATTCAGAACTTCAGATCAGTATGATAGTAAGTAACCATCTTTGCTTACTTGAAGAGAAAGGCATATGAACCCTAATTTCAAAAGAGTCTACAAGGACCATAAATTCGAAGAAACAGAGAAACTCCAGAATGCCTCAGCCAATTCAATCCAATAACGTAAATACTAAATCTACAAAATTGAGATCCAAATTATATAACACAGGCAAATCATCAGATTACGATCCAAAGTAAAACCGTGAGTTTTGAAATCCAGGTTCATAATCAAATCAAAATACAACCGTAAGTTCTAGAATCCAAGTTCATAATCAGATTAAAACACAAACAATTACTAGTAACTAAAGTCTGGGGGAAAATTAGGGTGAGGTAAGAAATGATGCAGCGAAAAAATAGTGCTTACGATGTAACGCTGATAGAATTTGTGTTTGAAGTGGGTGATAACATCGGAGCGAGAAGCCATGTGAGGAGGGATGAGAACATTGGACCAGTAATCAGCCCATCTTGAATCGTTATCATAGTCGTAAGCGGCGGCCGCTATCTTCTTCAACCTCTGTGGATCTTGCTCTTCCCCCATTATTACTTGATTCGATAGGTCGTTTTCCTGAGTAGGATTTCAGCAGAAGAAGGTCCTCCGGTGGTGGTGCCGCCTCGCGGATGCTTTCTTCGATAGATTCCTTGCTAAACGGTTGCAAGTGAAAATCGGTGTTCAATAGGTAGTTGACTACAGATCAATAGATCATGGTACGCCATGCATAAGCACTTGTACACTCATGGTATAAAAAAATGGTTTATTTGATAATTTTTTACAGGATTTTATATAGAAATTCTAAGGGACGTTTATCAGATGAGGATGGTATGAATCAAAAATCTTATCCGATAAGAGTGAGAAAAAGGATCAAGAGTCTTACGTGGTAAGTGAGGACGACAATTCTTACCATGGTGAGCGCTTACTAGGTATATTTTTGCATATGAAACCATTTTGATGAACTAAAATCTTACCTGCTAGGTAAATGATAGTCTTAAATTTTACCGATAAACGCTTATTGGATAAGTATTTGATAAACGGCCCCTAAGTTTTTGTTTTTACAAATTAAAAAACACTTTTCTTCTACCAATAAGAAAAATCCATCTGAAATAAAGACTTTGGTCTTGTTTATTTTTTTATAAAAAAAACTTTTATCAGTTTCTTATG
The DNA here is from genome assembly GCF_001531365.2 of Cynara cardunculus var. scolymus. Classification (NCBI taxonomy): domain Eukaryota; kingdom Viridiplantae; phylum Streptophyta; class Magnoliopsida; order Asterales; family Asteraceae; genus Cynara; species Cynara cardunculus. The sequence goes on along the minus strand of NC_037534.1, from coordinate 3,032,835 downwards.
TCCTATTCATTAAGAGGTAGGGTCATTTAAACTGTTTGTTTTTTCCAATTTTTAGAGACAATTATGTCTTATTTTCCTCTTATCTGATAAGAGGTAAAACCAACATCTTATTTACCTCTTATTATCAACAATATCAATACTATATTATAAAACATATGACAAAAACTCTTAAGAACCAATTTTTATGCGTAAAGTACTGTTTATTAATGCATGTTACTTAAAACTCAAGATTGCAAGTAGATTGTGCGTAAGTACAACTTATTAAAGCTCTATATCTAAATTCGTGTAACTAACTGTAGATAAACATAATCAAATACAGGATAAACATCTTATTTTAAATATAAAAATCTAAAATATAATTAGGATAATCATTGAGTTCTAACATAATATTTAATTATTATCCTTATAAAATGTTATATTGTTAAACCAAAAATAAATTATTTCATTATTAAACTTAAATTAAATTATAATAAAAAATAAATTAAATATATTACATAAAAAAATTGAGACTTTTAAATAGTTGATTTGATATTAACATTGATATATTTTTTTTCAAAATTTTATGATATCTTCAAATTTATATTTTATTCAAAAATAAATCATTATTACTTTTTAAAAAACACATAAAATCATATTATAACATCGAAAGAGACAAATAATAAAACAGAATATCAAAATAGAAACGTGTCTCGCTGCATTGCACGAGTACTCTTCTAGTCTTATTTAATGATAAAAATATATGTTACAAAATTGTTAGGAGAAAGTGGACATCCATGACCCCTTGTTATCAAATGTTGCGATTTGAGAGATCAACAAATTATCAGTCAAAATAGATTTAAAAAATTGAAACTTTTTATAAAAATATTTTTATTTACTTAGGTAAGAATAAATACAAATTTTGTTGTATTTTAATATATTTTACTGACAAATTAACTGATAGTTGATAAGCTAGTTGATGAACAAATAATTTTTGGTATAAGCTAGCTTATAAACACGTAACACGACCAAAAAAAATCTTAAATAATTAATCAATTACAAAGTATTTCATAATATAATTAAAATAAATCTCTAAAAATATAATATGTTAATTAATACCAAAAAGATGATAAGACATAAATATTATAATTTGTTGACTAAAATAATTCCAAATTCATTGTTATAAATTTTGGATTTGTTAAAGAAAATTTAGAAAAAATCTATCAATTTATGATTTTAAATAACCATTAAATAGAATATGAATAAACATAAAAATGTCAATTTCACATGTTCTAATAGTTCATAGTTTTTGAAAATA
>NC_037534.1:2980993-3030986 GCF_001531365.2 Cynara cardunculus var. scolymus | reverse complement strand
CTATATATATATATATATATATATATATATATATATATATATATATAGTATTTTAAGTTTAACGTATTATTCGTCTCCTATAACTGTTACAAGATATTAATCATATCGATTTTGTATACCATGATTGATGATGCATGAAAAGGTTGGTATATAAGAATATTAGTGACAATAATCATACTATGAGAAATAAGTCATTATTAAGTGATAAGAGACTCTGGAAAAAAACAAGTCTGAATTACAAAACATCTGAACGAATCGGACAAAAGTGATAACTAAAAATGAAAAAACAAACAAGGCGTAAACATCATTCGCTAAAACATACAATATTTACATATTGTTTCCTCGAAAGTGTATCTTGATTCTCGACTTTTGTAACAAATTTTCTTTTCTCCTTACCTTCTTTTTGAAAGTTACGTTTAAATATTTCCAACTATAACTATCCCAAATTAATCATTACTCAGATAAATAGAAATTGTTTCTGAAAAATGCATTGCTTTTACGTCTTTCGTTTTAGATAACGTAACACTATGTAATTTAATTTGTTGTAATTAATAAATTCAACCTTTCGTTTCTTTAATCTTAGAGGTCGTTTACCAAATACTTATCTGGGTAATTAAACACTTACCAAGTTATATTACATTACTAGATGAATATGATAAGAACCAAAAAATCTTACCCGGTAAGAACGAGGCAATGACCGAGAGTCTTACCCGGTAAGTGAGGACAATGACTCTTACCAAAGTCAACTCTTACCGGGTAAATTGTTGCATAAAAAGCCATTTTTGTTAACTAAAATCTTATACGGTAAGTAAATAATAATAATATTGAATTTTCCCGATAAGTGCTTATTGGGTAAATGTTTGATAAACGACCCATTAATTTTTAATTCTATTTATTAACAGTCGTTACGAAATACTATTGAGATTGATTGTGATTCATAATTTTCGAAGTTAAAGTATTCGTGCAAAGTGGTTATTCAATGCTTTTGGTGTGAAAAGTTGTTGGGGTGAGTCTTTCTTCACGACTCTTTATGACTACTAGGTATAATCCAACAATTATGGTAGTTAGAGTTCGTAGAAGATACATATGTGTTTTTTAAGGACATGTTTAGCCGACAAACCAAAATGAAATTAACTTACGAAAATTAAAAGAGACTTTTTCAATAAGTTTAAAAAATAAATCAGACATTATGAGTCGAGATTGATGTAACGTAACATTTTTTCCCTTCAAATAAAAATACAAGACTCATCAATTCATAAGAATATATAACTAGTTTTATTTATAAACAATGACTTAAACACCCACAAACATTAATTAATACACAAACCATTAATGACAATAATGACGAATTTATGAACATTAATGACAATAATGACGAAACCAACAATGCTTACCTCCTCCTTCATAACCTTCTTCTTCACCACCATCATCATCCCTACTGAAAATCCACCATAACAAATTACTCAGAGAATTCCCATCATCAAACCCTTTCAAACTCCTTATCTTTTCAACAGCAATCTCCTTCTTATAAACCCCTTCTAAAGCATACACAAACCCTTTCCACCCTTCACCAACACCTTCCCTCTCCAACGCCGGCAAACTCCACTCCACCACCTTCCTCACAAACCCCATATCTGAAAACAAAACCTCCGTGATCGGCAACAATGGCAGAACTTGAATCCCCACCCTACATTCCTTCCACTCCGCTGGTGCAAACCATAACCCACTGTCTCTTTTGTTCGCCCATAAAACACCCACCATTCGGTTTTCTGTTGTGAAGTCTTGAGGGTAATATGTATCATCTTCTTTAACATGCCACCATTGTTGAGCTCCATGGATCTCCATGGCTGTTAGTAATGAACCGGTTGAAACAAGCTGTGTGTCTCCATAAGCTAACCCTAATAAAGCTGCTGAATAATAAGCATTCACTGCTTCACTTGTGCTTTCTTGATTCCTACCGTCTGCAAATTCTGTTAAACCACCAGCCCATGAATGTAACTTCCATAAATCGAAACATCTTAATCTCGTATACTTCGAGTTTTTAGTTCTACCCGAAGTCATGAAATCCGCCATTAAAGCGTAAGCTTGAGGTCTGTACTTTCTTCCCCAGATAGGGTCGATTTTCGCAAGAACAGCGATCCCATAAAGAAAGTAACCAATATGATAATGATGATCATTATATATACCAAATCCAAAATCTGCACCTGAATCTTTGGACCCTTGTTCGGTTATAATTCCACCCCAAGATTTATCATACAAAAACCCATTTCCAACAAAGGTTCCATCCAACCATGGCTCGATTGTTTCCCTCAAATACTTCTGAACTTTTGGGATTACATCAACATAACCAATTTCTTCAGCTATCAATGCTAACCTAGCTGCTCTTGCCACAAGTTTTCCGAAAAAGTAGGAAGATGTTGTCGATATGGAAGTTGAATCCAAACCATCTACATCTTTCACGATAGCATCGATGATTTCGGGGTATCTTTCTTCTTTGATTCCTTTGATTGAATGCCAAGTTACAGAAACTGGATCGGTTTTTAAGACCCATGAATCTCCAGTTACACCCACAAGATCGCCATCGATGCTTTTGTATTTAAAGTCATCAAGAACTTTAGTTGAAGAATTATGATCAAGAAGCTGAAGGTGAAGAGGGTTTGCTAACATTAACAAATCCCCCCAACCTTTCTTTTCCCATTTGTATTCAACACAAAATGGTGAAGTGAACACAGCCTCACCCGACACCGGATAACAGCAACTGAATTGATCAAGAACTGGTTCGAGTTTGGAGTCTGAATTCGGTAATATGGCAATACGGATTATACCTGAAAACGTTGCAGATGAAATCTTTGATATCTCATGAGTTAAATCTATAGGGGAAGATGAATACAACACCCATGTTTGACCGTTGTTGAGATTGATTTTGAACTTGGTTTTTGAGGAATTCGGAGTAAAATCAAGAATCGCATGAATCGTTGAAATGGAGAGTTTTTCGACACGTTGCAAGACGTGGCATGTCAAAAACGGGCTGCCCCGAACCAGATAAAATCTTAAACTGGGTGGAAGATCCAAAGTGACACTTAGATCACTGAATGAAGATATGATGTGGGTTTGACTCGGTTCTGAGTTATCCACGGCGGAGATGGTGAGATCCGCGTTAAAGATTTGATATGTGAAGGCAGTGGTGGAGAAGAGAGATGGGTACGATACAGAAAGCGAGGAGGGCGATGATTTGATCAAATACGGGTGGATGTATTCGGGTTGATCGCCATTTTTGAGGACAAAGTTTTGGAAGAAAGAGTTTGTTGGGAGAGGGGATGAGAGAAGGTTAGGGGAGAAGAAAGTAGAGGGGTCGGGGAGGACGGTGGACTGCGCTTCCGGGAACATGAAAGGGTGGGTGGGGCGACGGTACATGGCGGCCAGTGGTGGTTCAGGTGGAGGAGATGGAGAAGGGTTTGGTGATGGTGGTTTTATAGAGGGTCTTCTTGAAGGTTTTCTAAAGGGTTTGGTAACAATTCTCTCCACTTTTCGTCTAATTTTCTTGAACACCATCTTGAAGGGGGGTTGAACAAATGGAAACTAATTGGAAATTAATTCACTTCAGAAAATTAGATTGAAAGATAAAATTTCTAAGGATCAAATAATCTAAAGAATCAGTAGACTGTTTTCTTGATCTAACAACCTGTTAATTAATCTGGAATGTATTGTCTTACTTGATCAATTGATTGTCAATCAGAGAACAACAGGGATAACAAGAAGGTTCTTGCTAACTTGATATAAAATGAATACCTCAAAAGATATATTTATCGTTGAATACAGGTGTAACTGTCTTGTCTGTACAGTAAAACTCGATCAATTGGTTTCCAAAATAGTAAAAATTTTGGACAACTTTGAGATGGGAAGATTGGATTAGAAGTAAAGAGGGGTGGGATAGGGACATATGGTTCTTTGAATTTGGGTTTGATGTTGAATATGAAGAGGATTTGAAGGTACTTCTTGTGAATGAAAGGTAAACAAGGTTGAATATTTGAAGGAAGGCATAATTAAAAGTGGGGTCTTTGCTATGCTTTGATTGGTGTCCTATAATTCAAGTGATCTTGCCTTCAATCTAAGAAATACCATTTTGTCCTATGAAATTGGACTATTAGATAACATAGTAAATTAGTATAAGTTGTTAATCTATACTATATTATAAGCATTTGATAAAAACTTTTAAAAATTATTTTTTATGCATAAAGTACTGTATATTGATGCATATTGCTTAAAATTCAAAATTACAAGTAAATTATGCATAAGTACAACTTATTAAAGCTCCATGTTTAAATTCGTATATAACTAACTTCGGATAAACATAATCAAATAGAGAATAAATATCTCATTTTAAAATCTAAAAAATCTAAAATATAATTAGCATAATTAGCGAGTTCTAATAAAACAATTGATTATTACTTTTATAAGTAAATTATATTATTAAACCAAATATAAATTATAAAAAATTTGAATTAAAAAGTTACACAAAAAACAAGAATTTTAAATAGTTAATTTGATACTATTATCGATATACTTTTGTCAAATTTTTATGATATCTTCAAATATATATTTTATTCAAAAATAAAAACATCATCGTTTCTTCAAAATCATATAAGACCATACTATAACATCGACAAAAATAAAGAATAAAATGAAATATTAAAATCAAGATGTATCTCGTTGCATTGTGCGAGTAACCTTCTAGTCTTTGTTAAGTCAAATTATATATCAGAAATATGAAAAATAAAAGACTTGATACCAAATGGTTGTTTGTTTAGCTCTTAATAGTTCCATTAAGAAGTGAATCTTGTTTGGTAAAAAAAGTCAGTCTCTTAATGATTCTAAAACCTTGTGAATGATTTTGTATCATGAGCCTCCCCTGATCATTCAACGCCCTAATTTCATTGTAAATAATTACCAAACAATTATATTTCATTTTACACTATATTATGAGAGTCTCTTAATCATTCTGACTACTTAATCATTTTGCACAAAATCATTCAGCAACGACCAAATAACCCCTAAAATGTGAGTCTCTTAATCATTCTGACTACTTAATCATTCTGCACAAAATCATTCAGCAACAGCCAAACAACCCTTAAAATGTGTGAGTATGAAATTGATTAAATATTCAATTAAAATGCCGAGCTATTGTAGATAGGAGTGAGTCGCAAGAATTTATATTTTAAGATATAGTTTCACAATGATTATGAATTTGATAATAATATTAAAAATATTATGTGTAAACGCGTTTGATACATAATGAAGGCAACGGGATTCTTTATCGTTCTTGAAACATTAACAACTCCATGTTCCTTTAACTTTGTTTTGTTGCAAAAATATTTAAAAGTGTATTTGATGGTCCAATTAGATATTTTAAATTGTATTTCAGTAAAATATTGTCAAAAGAAATCTTCAAACACAATTTTTTATGTGTTATAAAATGATTTTTGGAAAATTAAAAAGTTGTGACCGATTTGGGCCGGTCTCAAAATCGAGACCAGTTCTAGGGACCGAGCTTTTAAATAGAGAATGGACTGGATGTTTTGATTGAGACCGGAACCGGTTATAAAAGAAAAATCTTTGAGGAAATCACGGAACTGATTTAGGCTCGGCCCGATCAGCCAATCTCTAATTCTCACGTGGGTTGGCCCAAGCTCAATAATGCTAATCGGGCCTAAAAAAGGACTTTGTGTACCCAATGGAGCCTGATCCATTGAACCCAGACGTAAATCGCACTCCGATTTCAGCCCCGTTTTGTTCACCTTCAACCGCCGGCGAGCGAAAATTGACCAATGATCAAGATCTGATCCGGCAGATATGGCAGGCTTACTGGCATGGGCGACGGACGTAGTGAGAGCCGGAGGTGGTGCAACCAGCGAGGAAGACGAGTCTGATTCCATCCCCTTGCTATTCAATCCAGAACAGGAGAAGTACGTTAGGGAGTTGGACATAAAAGCAGCGTCGTTGAGCCGGTCCGTACAAGATCTCCGTAATAGAATACCTCCACCTGATATTTCTCAGCGCCTCCCTGACCTCCACGCACATTCCCTCGCCTCAAACGCTGCCTTAGCTCTCCAATTGAATGCTCACTCTTCCACCAAAGAACAGGTATTTCCTCGATCATATGTTGATTTTCATCACTTTATCGAATCCATACACGATTTACTAAATCAGAGTTCGAGTAAACCTAGTTAGAATTTACTAAATCATCTGCACTGTAATTGTGTTAGACGTAGAATTGGCATCTACAATCAGTCAATTACTACATATTTTCTGAAAAATCTGCAATTTGGTAAGATTACTACTTATATACTTGATCAAACAGTTAGTAGTCCATTAAAAACTTATGAATTAGATCTATTGTGCATTAACAATGGTTAAGAGCCGTGTTTCTTGGAGTTGCTTATATTGGGGTTTATCATGGTAGCATGTACATAATTTAGCTATGTGCAAGAATTGGACGTATTAACCAAGTTTCAGCCTTAAATCTGACCTTCAGGCATGACATCTTATGGCAGGCACAACTACGAGAACTTACCTTGCACAAAGAAAATGCTGCATTTGAAAATGCCATATCAGAGTGTGAGAGTAAGATACAAGAGAAGTTGCGTGAAGCAGATCAACTTTGTGCTAAGCTAGAGGTAAGAGCTTGATTTCTTTCTTTTTTCATAATATTACTATAGCTGCTACATTTTTGAAATTTCTTTCAAAGATGTAATACAATTGTTTAGTTCTCAACTTATGACCTAAATTGTTGCGGCCAACAGATGTCTTACCTATTGACTTAGTTTAAAAGGGAGAAGATCGTGAGTGTTTAGTGTTCGTAGCTAAGTAGAAGTAAATTCAGGCATGTTCTTACTTATCCCTAGAAAAAAAATTAAGAAGACAATGATGTGAAAATTGAAAAGATATAACATATTTCCCCTGGCTGCTACACTGGTACTAATGTTCTATTTATTTAGACTATTCTACCTCCGCTGCTCTGCATAAGTTTCATGGGTTGACCTTGTTAAGACTTATGATATTCTAAAATGGTTTAGATTGTCCTATATGAATCTTCCCTTGCAGGAAATTGATGCAACTCTGACAACCGAGCTGCAACATGAACAATCTGCACCAGATGATGATGAATCTGGCGACTCAACTGATCTTTCGCTTAAATCAAAAGCTGAAGCAGAAGCACATACCATAGCTTCAATTTCTTCCCTGCAGGAGAGCTTAGAGAACAAGAAAAAGGAATTGGTCTGTTGGATTATTTTCTACTTCTGCATCTCTTATTTTAATCATCTTCTTTTTTTATATTACTTCATTCTTGATTTTAAGTCAATATTGTATGCTTGTGTATCTTGTAGGCTTATATGGAAGAGTTGGTTGAAAACTTAGAGAGACAATGGTCAAAGGTTCAAGAAGAATCACTAAAGCGGCCTTCTCCAGGTATCTTGCATATTGCATACCAATTACTTGGTATTTTTTTACTCTGCACTAGTATTATTTTAATCTTTTGTTTCTTTCATATTACCTCCTCCCATGAGTCTGTCAGAAGTGATGGGTGCAGCATTAACCTTGAACAAGATCACAAATTGAAACTACATGTCTCTATACTTGGTGATACTGAAAATAGAAAGAAGAGAAAAATGTGCATAAGCACTAAGCAGTCATTGTCTTTCTATTGATAATGTTGCCTTAGCTTCTATTTGCTTTTGCATAAATCGGAATAGGATTGTAGGTTTTAAAGCTTCTTATAGTTCAAGGTGTTGAAGCAGTGTATTGTGGCCAAGGTTTATTTCAAATAAAGATAGGGATATAGATAGGTCTGTGTATGTTTTACACTCAACACCCAACAATAGTGGGGGTGTTTATGAGTCAAACATCTAGAAGTGTTTTCAATAAAAAAAAAAGCAGAGTAGTATTGTAGAACAAAATCAACGTTTCCAATATTTTGTAATGATTACCAAAGAGCAAGAAGAAAATTTGAGTTGAAATTTTACCCAATAGAAGAAGTGATCTCTTTTATTTCTAACAAAATAATATTTAGTGTGCATACATATTTCACATGATATGTGTGTGTGTGTGTGTATTATGGCAAATAAGGCATGGTGATTTCGAACTTGTGGATATGGTATGTAATTTTGTACAGCTCAGCGAGAGAAGATGTTGGATAAACAACTTCACAGCCTATTGGAACAATTAGCTGCAAAGCAGGTGCCACTTCTTTAGCCTATGCTCTGATACCAAGCATTAATGTCGTTAATGTTTCTTCCATTACAATTGGTCATAATTGTTTTTCCCAATTTGCCTTTATCTCTGATATTAGGCTCAAGCAGAAGGTCTGGCGGGTGAAATCCATTTAAAGGAGATGGAACTAGATAGGCTAAATGGATTATGGAGGAAGGTTGAAACCAGCACTGCAGAGGCAAATGCTGCCAGAAATAGGTTTGGAAGAAGTAACTCTGATAAAGGAAATCTTTCATCTGATTACATTGTTGATCCTCGTTACAAGCCCACAAGTGGGCGAACAGAGGCCCTGCAGAGGCAAGTGCTGCTCAGGTCGGCTTTCGTGCTCTATATTCTCATCCTGCACATATTGGTATTTATCAAGATATCGTTCTGAAGATTTCCTACATGCATGATTAAAAACAACTATGTAAATATTTGTACATCTCTTGTTTTGAACTCTCTCCACTTCAATCTGTTATTCCTGATGTCTATGTTCCTAAATTCTAACCAATGTTTATGTTTCTTCTCTTTTCTGTCTGCTTCATGAATAATGTTTGTTCTAGTGGTTGGTTCATATCTAGATCACACAGAACAAATACATTTTTCCATGGAAGTCCAATGATCTGATTGTATAGCCTTCCATTCTTTTGGAAAATTTTATATTAGTTTTGGTGTTTATAAAATTAAATTGTTAAGGTAAAATGTGAGTTTCCATCTGCATCCAAAATATTTTGAAATAATCGTATTAATAATTGGGAAAATGGTATTTGAGGTACCAATGGTCCCTACTTGTGTTGTTAGACATCTTTCTCAAACACTATTGATCCCCATATGCATGATGCATCTATCCAAAAGCACTATGTAGGTGGATCCTATATGCCCTACTTGTTTCTCCAACACTATTCATCTCGTGAGACACCTCAAATTCGACCAATCCTGTATACTTCCCCTGTCCCAAAATAAATATCTACAATGGAAAATGCACACAGATTTAGAAATGTGTAATTATTACACGTTTTAATTAAGTAAATGACAATTGTACCCATAATAATAGGAGTAATGACTTTCTTCATCTCATAATTAAGGTAGAATTAGAAAGTAGGCACTTTAGAAAGTGAACATTTATTTTGGGATGGAGTGAGTAATTATTAGCTTTGTTGTCATTTGTAAATGAGGTTGTTTCATTTGTGAGTGGATTAGTGTCAGGAAAGACCTCCAAAATGTGGGAGAAAGTCTGCTTGCAATGACTTGTAATGTTGGTGAATCTTAGTTTATTTTTGTATTTCCTGCTAACTTTGAAATTGATTGAAAACTTCTAACTTGATCTGATGTATGTGATGGGAATTTTTTTCTTTTAATGATGTAAATGAGAAAAAAAGGAAGAGAGACGAACTGTTGATGAATGGAAGAACTCTTAGTTTCACTCCCTATGAAAAAAACACATGATATTCGATATCATTGAATATGTGAATTGGTGATTCAGACCACACTAAACTGCAGCAAGAGAAAACTCCAAGAGATGATATTTACATGGTTTAACAAATTGGTCCCATTCACAATCGCCTTTAGGATTTTTGTTGGTGATTATAGTGAGAGTCATCTGTTCATTTTATGTAATTGGGTTCATAAGAGAATATGGGGTTGTTAGTTAAGATATACCACGAGCTAGGAGGGGTATATTGCACACTCGTGTAAGCTAACTAGAACCCGGGATGTTAGATGGCGCCATATGGCGGAGGTCAAGGGGGTCACGCCCTTGCGGGTTCTTAGGGGCAGCGCCACTGGCATTGGTCCCTATCGGCTTTCTGTTAGGAGATTGAGGAGTTTCTTTGTGCGACAAGATTTTTTCTTTGACCTCTATTTCCCTGGGCATCAAAACGCTCAGGAGTTTCTCAATGTCCAACGGGTATTCAGTACAATAAACCTCGAGAGGATTATCATGGAGTGTGCTGTGGTTGACAAAGCCACAGCTTGTGGAATCCCTCATATATGAAGCGACCTACAGGTTGCTATACCCCGTAAGATGGTGTGAAGGACGAATCCATGATCTGGAAGCAGAAGTCGCAGCTAATGAGCCCCCTCCCCTGTACAGGAAGAGTTCAAGAAGATGATGAGTAAATAAGTAACTTTCCTCCTCTTCACTATAGCTACATTCCATTTGCTGATCAGGTAGTTTTGCATCTAGTGTTCCAGCAATTTTTAGAAGTAGATAAGCAATTCAGCAGTAGCACTGCTTTTATTCTAATTCACAAATCAACCTTCGACGTTGTAAAACTGTTCATAAAATCATGTCAGATATAACCATGGTTTTCAAAATCGTTTTCCTCGAGGCGAGGCAGTGGGATTCCGAATATGAGGCGCCGCCTCAAGTGAACCGAATGAAACCTACGCCTCAAGGCGTGGATGGAAAACGCCTCGAGGCCCGATTCCGCTTTCTAAATCCTTGGATATAACATTTTCGTTTTCATCGTCTTCTTGATTTCCTTTTGTTAATTGCATAATTTAGCTACATCCAATCGAGGGATTTGAAGTTTTACTTGTTTTTGGTGAATCTGTTTCCATGAAATAACCTTTCTTGGTATAAATCAATCCATAGGCATTGAAGATTTAGCATTTTCGTTTCCAGTGTCTTCCTGATTTTCTTTGTTGATCGAATAGTCTAGCAACATCCAATCAAGAGATTTTAAGTTTTCCTTGTTTAATTTTTTGGTGAATCTGTTTAATATGTGAAACATTTAGGGCTCATTTGGTTTGTAGGATTTGGAATTAATTTCCCTTCCAGTCCGTTGTATAGTTTGAAAGAAAGTTTGAATTTGAAATCCCACACCATAGATTTTGAAATCCTTGGAGATGACCGTCATTTTATATCCAAATCCCTAGGATTTCAATAATTTCCATAGCATCTCTATACCTGCCATAATCTTTCCATTGCCTCTACATCTTACCGAAATAAACAAATTATTTATAGCACAAACAAATATTTTACAAAAAAAAATAAAATTCATTCTAAATCCTACAAACCGAAAAAGATTTATAAAATAATGGAATTCAATTCCATCCCAAATCCTACAAACCAAACATACTAAATATTTCAAATCCTTAGGATTCTCAATCCCTCCAATTCCATATTCGTCCACAAAATCCAAAATACCTCTAACACATTCTGCTTAACCAAACATGCCCCAAGTTTGGATCAAGGATTTCCTCAACTGTACCTTGCTGAAAATGCTTCCATGCAAGTAGAATCAGATTGCATTCATTTGATTGCTTGTTTTGAAGAAGCATTTGTGAGACCAAAACACCAAACAGTTCCTGAGCAGCTGCATCCTAACAGCCTGACCAGGTTTTTGTGTTCAACACTGCTGATCATTATGGAAACCTGTTACTCTGAATTTGTTGTTGAACAAAAGCCTCTTGGGAGCAATCTCTCTTCCTTCTATGTGGAAGACAAATATCCAGATATGTTAGTAGGATTAAGTGGTTAAAATTAGTACTCGACAGCTGAAGTTGATATAAGAACCGTCGAGTTTATGTTTTAAAATAAATAAAAAAAGTGACATAAATAATGTGTCGTAGTTGATCCATTGTCTCATTCCCAAACGCAAATGAATTACCTATTCTTTGCAAAAGTCATCTCGTTGGTAAGCTAGTTGATAAACTAGTTATGTGAGGTAAAAGTTAGCTGATAAGCTAGATGACAATGTAAAATGACCCAATTACATGCTGAAAATTAACCGGATAAATATTAGAGGTATAACTGGAAAAAGGCCACCAGGAGCTTATTGAAACTAGCATTTTAATAAGTTAGCTAGAGGTGCAGAAAGTCAATTGGAATCCAATTAGAACCGACTGATCATAATTAGATATCCAATGGTAATTGGATCGGATCCGATCCAAAACTTCAACATCCAAATTGGACTGGTGGGCTCTTGAATGAATCCATAATCCAATAAAACTGAACCGATCCAATGTGTTTACCATCCAATTAAGAAATATACACAATTAATAATATTTTACCATATAGATTTTAGCTTATATTTGTATAAATATTTTTTAAGAAATTAGGAAAATATTTCAATAATTGGTTGAAACGTTGGATTGATTAGTTGAAAATTGGATCAAAATATTGAATGAATCCAATCTAATCAAATGAATAACCTATAGTGATATCTAATGGACGAAACCTATATGATCCAATCATCCATGGGATTGGATAAGTTGTCCAATGTTAATTAGATCGAATCGGACCGGATCCACTCAAATCCGTTGAAATTCAACCGAAGAACACCCTTAAAGTTAGCTATAGCAAACCAAAAAAGGTTTTTACAATAAGCTTAAAAAATAAGCTAGCTTATCGTTGTCAGACGTGCCCTATACGTAGAAGCCATGTCGTAGCTTATTAAACTGAAGGTAGGGAGTCACCATCAAGACAAGAACTAGAAGGAATATATCAAATGACAGATGAGATCCAAACTGATATGATATGAAGAAGAGGACAATCCAACTTTCTAAAGAATGCAATATAATGCACATGAAAAATAGACTGGCTAACCAATTACTCTTCATCTCACATGTATAATTTGCATGCTGTTGTTTTCCTGGACTTGTTGCTAGTTGCTTAAAGTTTATGTTCTAGAATTTAAAGTACCTTTGACTGTAACTTGAGTCCCTTACTCCCTTTGGTATATTATATGCAATTAACTACTTGATCGAGTATGCTGTGTGTCTAATGACAGAAGTAACCTTTACTGTATCTTCGTTTATCATCATTGAAACACCTTGATGGTGGCTTGATGCCGATGAGCGAAATAGGGTAAGTTGTTCAAGAAATTATTGTGTTTGTGGAACAAAATGCTATAGGTGCATGCTATAACTTATGCTTATGCCAATCATGGCCGGGTTCTTTTTGGAAAAAGCAATCATGGCCGGTTTGTTAGCAACTTAATGAGTTTAATGAGACTCAGAGCTTATCCGGTCAGCTATACATGATTGTTTGCTAGTGAATTAACGATATAGAAAGTGATTTATTCATTAAGCTTTTATGTAGAAAATCAAGTTTTTTTTTTTCTTTTGAACATAATCTCTTTCAAACATAAACCTTCTCAATCTATACAGAAAGATTAATCTACACATATAGCTTTATCCATAGAGGACTTAATAGAAAACCAACCAAATAGCCATAGTCTTATTACCATTAGGGATTTTCCCAACTGTTGTCTTCAAGAACTTATGGATTAGTCCATGTAAGATTACCCAAAGAAAACCTTATGCTTATGCTTGAGATATTCTAGCATAGTTAGGTGGAATAAATGCTACTTTCATAATGCATACAAATATTTTATCATGTCATTATGCTAAAATAGTTGTATGTGTTACGAAACTACCATTTGTTCCATCTTTACATTTTGTTCATTCTTTATATTTTATTTATTGTATTTTATCATTTTTAAACTTTCACTCAAAATATTATTTTCATATGTTTTTTTTATATTTTGGTTAATTTATGTAATTTATTAAATATTAATAATAATGATAATAAAGTACTATAGAAAAGGTATAAGATAAAAATTGGAAATTAATAAACTTCATATTTTTGTGTCATTTTGATCGTGTTGACTGAAAACTTTTTAATAATATATTTTATTATAAAAAAATATTTTGTTTTATTATAATTTAATAAATTACATAAATTATAATCAAAATATAAATAACTCATCTTACCAAATGACAAACAACTATTCTGTTTTATTATGTTATATTTGGAATACCACACTAACCATTTATGTTCATAGTGAATTTGATTAATTTGTATCTAGGGACGGACCCACCATTTAACTATAAGGAAAAAATATAGGGAACGATTTGACTAAGAAAATGACATTAACAGGATTCAAATTTGGATCTGAGGCGGAATAAAAGCTTTACAAACCAACTCTACCAAATAAAATTTGTTCTCATTGTAGTTTCAAAATACATACATTAGCACACAACAAATATAAACAGAAACCAATCATGATAGATAGAGAGAAAGAAAAAAAAACACAAACTCACAAGAAAAGTTAATAGAGAAAATGATAAGAAGAGGACTACCCAACAAAAAAGATAAGATTGCTACTTGTTTATTGTATGTATGCATGTGAATCATATAATTATGTATATCTATTAAAAATATCTTGCTTTCAATATTTAATGCCTTAATTGCCATAATGCTATGATAAAGATATTGTAGCTCATCTCTCACATCCAATATCTTCTACAAGTTTAAACAAAACCAAACGAATTGTGTATATCTCATCTGATAGCGGAGTTTTGAGATGGGATATAAGCAGATATGTCTTCTATCCCGAAGAATTGAGCGGATGTTCTCGTAAAGTTGTGGAAGATTGTATGTTATAAATGGTTAATACAATGCATCTGTGTGAGCACGCCTCTTTGTTTGGTCTAATATTTAGGTCAGTTAAGAATGGCACGAGTGTAGCATACATAGGAGTTACTCTTTTACAATAAGAGTAAGGACTGATTGGTTGGTTTTATATTAACTCTTGTATAGATAAAGTTGTCTATGTAGATTAAAAAGTTATTCGTTCAGGAATGTTTTTTCATAGATGGAAGGTGCGTGTGTTTTAATTATTGGGGACAAGTTTGAAAAAAAAAACTTGACTTTCTACATAAAGCTCTCCCCTTGAAGCTTACTGAATAAGCCACTTTCTACATAATTAAGCTACTGCCAAACAAAAACAGTCATACATAATTGACAGAATGAATTGTGAGTCTCATTAAGCTCATTAAGTTGTTAACAAACAAGTCCTAATTGGTATATTAATAAAAACATGTTTCCTTTCTTTTCTCTTCTATTTAAGAACATGAAAGTTTGTTCTCTTTCTATTTTTTTCCCTCCCTTTCCTTTTAGTAATACAAATGAAAAGGTTTATTTCTTCTTTTTTTTCTTTTCTTTCCAAACTTGAGGACATGGTTTATTAAAAAAATGTTACATTTTGGAAGTTGTCTTTAGGTGGCCAATTTACAGGACCTACACAAATGGATGTAGTGAGGTGGGGCTTTTTTATTCACTTTTAACTATATCAAGTTATGTACAAGGGGAATACTCTATGTCGTTTCAAGGCGTGTGTTGACGCATTGTAATCAAACCCAGTAAATCTCACACGTTGTACAGTCTAAATAGAATAAAATATGCAAACTTTGTCTCTATCCCGTAGAATACTTAGACTGTTACCGTAAAGAAAGTTTCCAAATGTTGATATCATATATGTGGGATAAAAACAATCAACTTAGATACAAAAATCAATATCTTACATTCAATTCAACAACCATTTTTAACCTCTTGAATGTGATCTCTCCTCAGCTGATCTCAGACCCTCCATCTTCAACATGTGAAGCAGGAAATCACTCCACGTGTCAATGGGCCCAGGTAAGCACCAATGTACACAATCCTTATACAATGTCACATTTTCATTGGGCCAATGCCCATATCTACTTGGATGACCATCTGGCCTCAATAACATGGCCTGTGTTGTATCCAAAAGCCTATATTTTAAACCCCTTTTCTTCCCAATCTTTTCTGCCTTCCTATATTCCTCCATTTGTGTCATATAAAACTCCAAGTTTTCACCTTCTAGTGTTATCTCATTGCTCTTAAATGGCATCTTTCTCACACAATCTCCGCCCCCGTTCCACGCCCCGCCCTCGAAATGCATCGGGGTAAACGTACGTAAAATCGTCACCCTTGAACTTTTCACGACTATTAATCGCCTTGAACACGGTTCGTATGGCTTTTCTGTATCCAAACGTCAGGGGGTAATGTGTGATGTTGTCTAGTTGACGGTTGCTGCAACCGACTACCTGTCGGTTGACGTAGTACAACGCAGGCCGCCAGAACCAGTGGCCTGCGTTTGCGTTGATGATTAAGTGATCGAATTCGTCGATCTGGGTCGTCCATTTCTCGTCGAATTCGTCTAGGTATAGGTTGAAGAGGCCCGTATGGGTCGGGCCGTCGGATTCGGCCTCTTGGGCTTTGACTAAAAAGGGTGACCAAAATGTGGCAAGAGTGAAGTTGTAGGAGACGTAATACCAACGTTTGAAGTTCTCGTCTTTCGTTATCGATCTATCAATCGGATATTCCACCTGAAAACATAAAAGCAAGAAAAAAATATTTAATGATGATTAAACGTTATAATTATTTTCAAGAAATCTTGAAAAATATTAATTAAAGATAATAATGAATGAATGAATAGCTTACCCTGGATAACATGCAAATCAAGGACTGCATTTGGTTTCTACCCACGGAATCACCCACAAAAGCCAGAGACTTGTCTCTCACAATCTCCAAGAACTGATACGGGTTGAAAATGGGTAAATCACACCCATCGGGTTTCCATCTCCACTTCATGAAATCGGAGTCGGGTCGTCCATATTTCTGGCAGTTTTGGTGTTCATGGATAGCCCAACATGTCATGTTATCATAATACGGAGCATCTGGATTTCGGATCCATTCGCCGGAAAAGACATCGCATTTGTGGTGGTTGTCATTGATGGTGATGACTTCATCTTGTGGGTGGTACACCGGAGCAATGGTGTCGCCGGCGGAGGCATGACCGGTGATGGTTGGGAATTTGTGAAGAGGGTAGCAGAGAGGAACGACGGTGAGGATGATGAGAGTTAGGGTTACGAGAATTAGGGTTTTGGAGGAGCTTCGAAGAAGGGTGGTTTGCCGGTGTTGGTTGTTGTTGTTGTTCTTCCCAGACGGCAGCTCAGCCGCTGTGACCTTCATCGAGAGAGAGGTACAAGTTCCAAAAGAAAGGTGGTGGTGGGTGGTTTTTATTTTTTGGAAATATTTATTTAAGATTTTTGATATATATAATATATAGTCATGGTCATGGATTAAAATATATTAATATTTGATTATGGAATGATGCAAAAATTAAAAAAAAAATTATATGTAAAATTATGATAATATGTACAGAGAAAAAGCTTTTTATACGAGAACTGTAACTCTATCTAATTACGATTCTTCTAAGAACTTGCACTTGAATCTTTTATAGAAATACTCATGGACCAAACTACATATCAGTGGTTACTATATATAGAACTTACGTACTAGCATTAGACATTCAAATAATACTATAAGACATCTATTTTTGATGTTTTTTTCTTATAAAATAATTTGTAAATTAACGATAAATTGATCTAATCACATAATAAAATTCCTACTTTATTATGTAGTGATGGTCAAACTGATCCGGGACCTGTAAAAGACCGGCCTGGCCTGAGACCGGTAAAGACCAGTTATAGACAGAGGCGGATACAGAAGAGGCTGGTAGGGTTCAAAGGCCCCCAACAAAATGCTTCACAAAATTGGTTCAATCTTATTAGACTAGTGATATTTATTTAGTGTTTGCTATTGGGACCCGAACACCAAAATAAAAGGCCTCCAACTATGATAAACTTCGTATTTTTAATTGGTTCAATCTCACACGTACTCAATAAACAACAACCCAACTCAATACCGACCTACTTCTCCTTAGAACTCAACTCAACGAGCAATGTGGTTACTTGTTTTAAGTGTAAACTGTATAGAATATATATAAATAATATTATAATGTGTCAGTTTAATGAAAATAGTAAAAAAAATTAACTGAAAATCGAACTGAATAAGTTTTTATTATTCTGTTAATAAAAATGTTTAAGCCAAAAATGAAAACCCGAAACCTTTTTTGGTTTGGACGAATTGTTCGGTTTCGAAATTTTTTGACACTCCTAAGTATGCCCCCAATCATAATAATTTCTGGATCCGCCACTGGTTATATAACTGCCGACTGAGATCGGTTACGGTTTTGGAGGGTTTTTTAAGGGACCGGCCCGACCGTGATCGGGACCGGTTATGGGCCCGACCCGGTTTTTAAAAAAGTAGCATTTTCTTTAATAAAAAAAAAATATAGTTGTTATATGACCCTTTGTTTTGGGTCTTTTTTGCCTTCAATATCCTATATATAAATGTCATGGTCGAAAGATTTACATACAAAATGCAAAAAAACGTTCACAATTCTTGGTTTTAATTATAATAAAACGCATTTTTAAAGTGTATTTGGGCGACCCAATTACAAATTTTATAATGTAATAAAAAATCTATCATTAAAAAGTTATAAAAAAATATTTTTTTGGTCAGGACTAGCTAACCATAACCGGTTATAGGAATGCTTAACCGGGCTTAGTATTTTCGACCAGTACCGATTATGACCGGCACTGTTGAGGACCAGGACCGATAAGGACCTGTCTGGCTCAGGACCGGTTTTTGGCCATCACTATTTATTAATAAGAAAATAAAAACAAATTCATATATTTAATATTGTATAGTAATTTATAAAATAGTATTTACCAATCAAATATTATAAAATTATATTAGTATTTTTTATAAGTATAATAAAAAAATTGATATATATTATTTTGAAACAAGAGATAGAAGTTTCTATTGAGGAGCACCAAGTCATCGATTTGTTCCATATGGTTTTGTTTTTATATCCCAATTATTTGTTTAATAGATAAAAATGTTTGTTGACTATATTGCCCTCATACGTAAACAGATTCGATCAAATAAAAATCATACAAATCAATATCGTAATCGTGTATTTAGTATATATATAAATATATGGTTTTATGAATATATTGATTGTCTTTTAACATAAACTGTTAATTATAAGTAATGAACTCTAATTATCTTTCATAAACATTTGAACTATATAACTGATTCACATATGAATTTATTAATTGATTCACATATAAACTCGTGTGATTTACATATGAACTAATTAACTGATTCACATATGAAATATGGGTTCAAATATACATTTGTTTGTCGTCTATTTATAAAAGTTAAGAAACTCCCCATTTATTTTTTGCTTGACTAGTCAAAGCTGCATTTCTTAACCAATCTTAACCGTATGAAAAATTAAAATCACTTATTTACTTTTCAAATACTTACAATTTCTCAAATGAAACTTTCCCTATCTATATCTATACTATATTATAAAAAAATTGACAAAAACCTTTAAAACCCATTTTTATGCATAAAATATTGGTTTTATATTGAGTCTTGTATGGATAAAGTTGTCTATGTAGATTAAAAAGTTTTTCGTTTAGGAAGGTTTGTTCATAGATGGAAGGTGCGTGTGTTTTAATTACGAGGGTCAAGTTTGAAAAAAAAAAAACTTGACTTTCCGCATAAAACTCTCCCCTTGAAGCTTACTGAATTAGCCACTTTCTATATAATTAAGCCACTGCCAAACAAAAGCAGTCATACACGACTGACTGAATGAATTGTGAGTCACATTAAGCTCATTAAGTTGTTAACAAACAAGTCTTAATTGTTATTTATATAAAAAACATGTTTCCTTTCTTTTCTCTTCTGTTCAAAAACATGAAAGTTTATTCCCTTTCTATTTTTCCCTCCCTTTCCTTTCAGTAATACAAATGAAAAGGTTTATTTTTTTTTTTCTTTCTTTTCTTTCCAAATTTGAGAACATGGTTTATTAAAAAAATGTTACATTTTGGAAGTAGTCTTTTAGGTGGCCAATTTACAGGACCTACACAAATGGATGTAGTGAGGTGGGGCTTTTTTATTCACTATTAACTATATCAAGTTATGTACAATGGAAATACTCTATGTCGGGTCTATATCGACATGTTTCAAGGCGTGTTTGACGCATTGTAATCAAACCCAGTAAATCCCACACGTTGTACAGCCTAAATATAATGAAATATGCAAACTTTGTCTCTATCCCGTAAACTGTTACCATAAACAAAGTTTCCAAATACTGATATCATATATGTGGGATAAAAATAATCAACTTAGATACAGATTTTCAAATCCACACCATTCATTCAAGGCCATTATAAAAGCCTACAAAAATCAATGAGGAAAACAAATGAAAATATAACCAAATCTTACATTCAATTCAACCACCATTTTTAACCTCTTGAATGTGATTTCTCTTCAGCTGATCTCAGACCCTCCATCTTCAACATGTGAAGCAGGAAATCACTCCACGTGTCAATGGGCCCAGGTAAGCACCAATGCACACAATCATTATACAGTGTCACATTTTCATTGGGCCAATGCCCATATCTACTTGGATGACCATCTGGCCTCAATAACATGGCCTGTGTTGTATCCAAAAGCCTATATTTCAAACCCCTTTTCTTCCCAATCTTCTCTGCCTTCCTATATTCCTCCATTTGTGTCATATATAACTCCAAGTTAACACCTTCTAGTGTTATCTCATTGCTCTTAAATGGCATCTTTCTCACACAATCTCCGCCCCCGTTCCACGCCCCGCCCTCGAAATGCATCGGGGCGAACGTACGTAAAATCGCCACACCCTTGAACTTTTCTCGGCTATTGATCGCCTTGAACGCGGTTCGTATGGCTTTTCTATATCCAAACGTCATGGGGTAGTCTGTGATGTTGTCTAGTTGACGGTTGCTGCAACCGACTACCTGTCGGTTGACGTAGTACAACGCAGGCCGCCAGAACCAGTGGCCTGCGTTGATGATTAAGTGATCGAATTCGTCGATCTGGGTCRTCCATTTCTCGTCGAATTCGTCTAGGTATAGGTTGAAGAGGCGCGTAGGGATCGGGCCGTCGGATTCGGCCTCTTGGGCTTTGACTAAAAAGGGKGACCAAAATGTGGCAAGAGTGAAGTTGTAGGAGACGTAATACCAACGTTTGAAGTTCTCGTCTTTCGTTATCGATCTATCRATCGGATATTCCACCTGAAAACATAAAAGCAAGAAAAAAAAAATATTAAGTATTTTATTTATCTTTATTTCTTTTAATAAAATAATTGGAAATAAATAAAATAACAAAATAATTTACTTTCTTTCGTTTCAGTTTTACATGTCAGTAATTTTCAGAGTTTTTTTTAACTTTTTGTGCTGATTTCTTTAAAGCTGTCGGTTGCAAGATATTTTAAAATTTAACATTTTATTAACTACAATTATTTTAATTTATAAAATATAATTATTTTAATATTATTTATTTTAAATTTGATCTTGGAAAAGGGTTGAGGAGTCCATGTTGCCAGCCGGATTATATTCCCTGCAAATTGTCACGGAGTAAATGATATAATATGGTCCAGATCTACAACACCCTAAACTAATTATAAAAATTATATATATATATATATATATGTATAATATTATATATAATTCATAAGACCAATTTATGTTTATTAATCAACTTTATAAATATATAATCTAATGTTGTACAATGCTAATTTTATGATATCAAGTCATTATATATATTATATATCATGATGTGATTGAATTAGATATTTATAAAAATAATATATATTATAATGAAAAAAAATGTGGAAATGAAGAGCAGTTGACAAGTACCGAGTGACAACCTCCATTATAAATTAATTATAATTAAAATAATTTTAAAGTGATAAAAGTTGAAGAGGCATAATAATTATTGAAAGAAAACAAATAATAAAAAGACAAAGCTCCTTTCAAATAATCAACCTTCACGACTCTTTCCTTTTCCCAAACCTTCTACACTTTATGCTACTGACTTTCCTCACCCAACACTCAACCGCTACACCTCAAAACTATATGTATATGTACATATATATATATATATATATATATACATATATATATATATACATATACATATATATGTATGTATACATATATATATATACATATACATATATATGTATGTATACACACACGCGAGTCTACATCAACTCGATGACCGCGCTGAGTTGTCGGCATGTACGATTCTAGCTAGGGGTGTAAAAAATTGGATAGAAATAGTGATCGATATGCGCGAAGTTAAAACATGTAAAAGGGTATAAAAATAGTCGTGTATGGTGTAACAAATATGTGAAATGCACGTAGTAAAGCATAAACACTATGCAACAACCATTCAAGATATATTTGTAAACGGGAATTTGAGACAAAGTAGTAATTATACAAGTGACGATACCTAAAACAATGTAATTTTAATTTACTGCGTTAGATCCAGTGGTTTATTACAGTACTTGTACGTAGACATACTCAGGACCCGAAATAACATCATTTTCAAAGGGTCATTTTTGGGCACTACTATTTTGACTTCAGTTGAATCAAATCATAGCATTAAAAATATAAAACATAAAATCTGATATTGAAGATAAAAAAAAACATATTCAATTAACACATAAAGGTGAGTTTATCTGTTCTTTTTTGTTAATCATGGGTATCTAGACTAATTTGTATACATCTCGACTAATTTTATAGACCCTAAAGAACAGCGAGAAAAATCTCAATAACCAACCTCTAAGAAAAATCCTAAAAACCACAAGACTTATTATCAGTTGAGCTAACCGCTCAACAGTATTTATGTAACATGAATCGGTGATATTTGAATGCCAAATGATTAGGAGGAAACTTGGGAAGAAAAAATAGGCGATATGATGTTGAAAATAAGGACCAATGGTGACTCACAATCTTCCACGTAAGCAAGGGCCCCACCGCCCATGTGCATCATTTGCACATAAGATGCCATCTAACTCTTGATTATTATTAACACCACAACGAGTTCATATAAATTTTTGTCGATTCTTTGTTTGTCATTTTACGTAATTTGTTTTCATTTTACATCCAATAAATAACACCCACAAATTATCATATCACATAAAATACATACATCAATTAAAAAATAACCGTATCCAAAATGTCTTAATATATAATAAAGATCGAGAAAGAATCTTAAGAAAACCGATGACAAATTAAATATATCAAAATAAATGTCAAATTAAACGTTAAAAAGTGATTTTTTTGTGTTTATTTTATTAAATGTCATTTTAGTTTTGGCTTTATTTAATGATGATTAAACGTTATAATTATTTTCAAGAAATCTTGAAAAATAGTAATTGAAGATAATAATGAATGAATGAATAGCTTACCCTGGATAACATGCAAATCAAGGACTGCATTTGGTTTCTACCCACGGAATCACCCACAAAAGCCAGAGACTTGTCTCTCACAATCTCCAAGAACTGATACGGGTTGAAAATGGGTAAATCACACCCATCGGGTTTCCATCTCCACTTCATGAAATCGGAGTCGGGTCGTCCATATTTCTGGCAGTTTTGGTGTTCATGGATAGCCCAACATGTCATGTTATCATAATACGGAGCATCTGGATTTCGGATCCATTCGCCGGAAAAGACATCGCATTTGTGGTGGTTGTCATTGATGGTGATGACTTCATCTTGTGGGTGGTACACCGGAGCAATGGTGTCGCCGGCGGAGGCRTGRCCGGTGGTGGTTGGGAATTTGTGAAGAGGGTAGTAGAGAGGAACGACGGTGAGGATGATGAGAGTTAGGGTTACGAGGATTAGGGTTTTGGAGGAGCTTCGAAGAAGGGTGGTTTGCTGGTGGTTGTTGTTGTTGTTCTTCCCATATGGCAGCTCAGCCGCTGTCACCTTCATCGAGGGAGAAAGGGAGAGAGAGAGATGGGAGAGATGGAGAAAGAGAGAGAGAGAGAGAGGTACAAGTTCCAAAACAAAGGTGGTGGTGGGTGGTTTTTATTTTTTGGAAATATTTATTTAAGATTTTTGATATATATAATATATAATATATAGTCATGGTCATGRATTAAAATATATTAATATTTGATTATGGAAAAGGAAATTTTATATATAAAATTATGATAATATGTATAGAGAAAAAGGTTTTATATGAGAACTATAACTAAATTATAAGACGTGAAAATAATTGAATCGTATTTTAATGATGCATTATTATGCAACCCTTTATATTTGTACAACCAATACAACTCAATCTCAACCGTCAATAAAATTTGATGAATATATGATTTCATAAGTTTTGATTGTTTCTTAATATAAAGTATTGATCATAATTAATGAATTGTAGTCATTTTCATAAATATTCAAATCATAATAAATGAACTCTCATCATTTTTATAAACATCTCAATTGATTGAGTTGTATTGATTGTACAAATGGACATAGTTGCATTTGAAATATACCATATATGTATATATATATAAGTTAAATTAAATATTGTATTTATTAAAAAAATTGTCTAATATATCTTAAATACGATCGATGCATTTAAAATGAAGAATTAAAAGTCAAATCTTTAACACCTACTTGATTTTGATGATTACAATATTAATTATATCGTTAATATATTATTCCTTTCACCTAAACATTTTAATTTCAAGGATTTTCAACCGTAACAAATATAAAAAATCATTCTTTTTCTTATGTAATCATTTTTAGAGATTCTACAGATTTCTCAAAATTTGAAACCTTTCTCTCTCTTACTTTCTTCATTTTAGAGAAAGTTTCAAAGAATCTATTGGAATAAAAATCATTAAAATCTCCATTTTGAAAAGGCTTTAGAAAATCTATTGGATTTTTTAATCCTTAAAAGCTCGAATTTAAAGAATCCATTGAAGATACTAAGGGGTCGTTTACTAAACATTTACTCGATAAGAACTTACTAGGTAATTTTCCTTACCGGATGAACATGACAATGGGCAATAATCTTACCCGGTCCGATAAGAGCGATGATAAAAATGGAGAGTCTTACCCGGTAAGTGAGGGTGACAACTCTTACTCGGTTAAACACTTACCAGGTGAATTGTTACATAAGATACGTTTTGATGTACTACAATCTTACCCGATAAAATAAGTTATAGTGTTGACTTTTAACGACAAGTGTTTACCGGGTAAGCAATTAGGTAAACAACCCCTAACGATCTATCTAATTACGATTCTTCTAAAAACTTACACTTGAATCTTTCTTCTATAGAAGTAATCATGGACCAAACTCAAACACATATGAATGGTTACTATATATAGAAGTTATGTACTAGCATTAGACATTCAAATAATATTAAAAGACATCTATTTTTGATGATTTTTTTTTATAAAATAATTTGTAAATTAACTATAAATTGATCTAATCACATAATTAAATTCTTACTTTATTCCGTACTGATGGTCAAATTGGTCCGGGACATGCAAAGGACCGGCCTGACCTGAGACCGGTAAGGACCAGTCATAGACAGGGGCGGATACACATGAGGCTGGTAGGGGTCAAAAGCCCCCAATAAAATGCTTCACTAAATTGGTTCAATCTTATTAAACTTGTGATATTTATTTAGTGTTTGCTATTGGGACCTCGACACAAAATAACAGGCCCCCAACTATGATAAACTTCGTATTTTTAATTGGTTTAATCTCGCACTTTCTGGTATTCAATAAATGACAACTCAACTCAATACCTACCTACTTCTCCTTAGAACTCAACTCAAACCTAATGTTTTAACGATTTAATAAGCAATGTGTTTACTTGTTTTAAGTGTAAAATGTATAGAATCTATATAAATAGTATTATAATCTGTCAGTTTAACGAAAATAGTAAAAAAAAACTGAAAATCGAACCGAATAAGTTATCTTTATTCTGTTAATAGAAACATTTAAGCCAAAAATGAAAATCCGAAACCTTTTTTGGTTTGGACAAATTGTTCGGTTTTGAAATTTTTCGACATTCCTAAGTATAATAATTTATGATTCTGCCACTGGTTATAGAACTGCCAACCGAGACCAGTTACGGTTTTAAAGGGTTTCGAGGGACCGGCCCGACCGCGATCGAGACTGGTTATGGGCCCGACCCGGTTTTTTAAAAAGTAGCATTTTCTTAAAAAAATATATATATATGTTATACCGTTTTTTGGTCTTTTTTTGCCTTCAAAACTTTATATATAAGTGTCATGGTCGAAAAATTTACATACTAACATACAAAACGCAAAAAAAACGTTCATAATTCTTGGTTTTAATTATAATAGAACGCACTTTTAAAGTGTATTTGAGCGACCTAATTATAAATTTTATAATGAATTAAAAAATCTGTCACTAAAAAAATTATCTAGTTTTTTGGTCGGGACCGGCTAACTATAACCGGTTATAAGAATGCTTAACCGGGCTTAGTATTTTCGACCTGGACCGGTTATGACCGACACTATTGAGGCCCAAGACCGATAAGGACCAGCCCGACTCGGAACCGATTTTTGGCCATCACTATATTAGTAACAAAATAAAACAAATTCATATATTTAATATTGTATAGTAATTTATAAAATAGTATTTACCAATCAAAAATTATAAAATTATATTAGTATTTTTTTAATAAGTATAATACAAAGTTATTATATATTATTTTGAAACAAGAGATAGAAGTTTCTGTTGAGGAGCACCAAGTCATCGATTTGTTCCATATTGTTTTGTTTTTATATCCCAATTATTTATTTAATAGATAAAAAAGTTTAACATGGGTGACGGCCATGTCGAAGCTCTGTATTTTCTTTATTTATATTATAACATTGATAGAGACAAAATAAAATAAAACATTAAAATTGAAATATATCTCATTATATTACACAATTATCATTCTAATATATATACTCTATTATAAAGCATTTGACAAAAACTATTAGAAATCATTTTTATGCATTAAATATTGTTTATTAATGCATGTTATTTACAATTCAAGATCACAAGTAAATTGTACATAAGTATAATTTATTAAATCTTCATTTTTAAATTTGTATAATTAACTATAGATACACATAATCAAATACGAGATAATCATCTCATTTTGAATATAAAAATATAACTAAGATAATCATTAGTTATTAAAAATACTTAATCATTAGTTATTAACTAATAAATTACTTCGTTATTAAATTATAAATATAATACCGAATTAAAGAAATTACACAAAAAAACCAGATTTTTAAATAGTAAATTTGATATTAATATCGATATATTCTTTTTTCAATTTTTTATGATATATTTATATTTAAATTTTATTTAAAATAAAAACATCATAACTTTCTCAAAACTACTAAAAATGTATTATATTGACATAAATAAATAATAAAACAAAACATTAAAATTAAGATATATCTCGTTATATTATGCGACCCCCTTTCTTATATATATATATATATATATATATATATATATATATATATATATATATATATATATATATGTGGGATTCACAAATATCACATGTCTATGCACCAAAATAAATATAATTAATGCCAATGCACCATGTGTAAATACATTTATAATATTATTTAACAATATATTCCAGTGGGTTTTAATCATTTAAGAATTTTATGATTGTAAGCTTCATTGTAAATTATCAATTTAAATTAATTAATGTTTTAATTAAGAGATAATTAATGATTTTTAAGGAAAACTCTAATTAATCTCTCTCTCTCTCTCTCCTCATTTAATGTTGTATTTTGGTGGGAAAAAACCTGATAATAGCTACAACATTTCACTACAACAATATTATGTTTATAAAACGCTTAAAATGTCTATACATTCTAATATCATACTTTATAGAACTTAAGTATATAGGACGAAACAAAAAAACTTCATAACTAAAAGTGTTACAATATGTGTATAAGACGTTTTTACGTGTTTTAAAAAGTATTTAGGACACTTCTAAAGTAAAATATCATATTAGTTATTTTATACGACACTATTTGAAAAAATATCATATGAACACAAGCGTCATATAAATAGATGAGTTTATAGGACAGTTCTCAAACATGTTATATAAAATAGTTAATACGAAACACTTTATTTTTAAAAAAAAATCCTAAAAAAACTTACAGAAATGTCCAAAATCGTCCTATAAACTTATTAAACATTTTTATTTTATTTAATAAATGAATAAAAGATGGGAAATGGTTGCTTGAGATCTGGAAATAGAATATTGCAAAGGTGTCTAAAATTCGTAACTTTGGCTTTTACTCCCATCTAATAATTCAATTACATGCTTCTTTTTCCCTATTTATTACTACATTAATTTTTATAACCTAAAAAATAATTTATAAATATAAATTTTTAATATCAAAATTATAACTGGTTTATTATTATCGGACTTGTACTTACGTTGTTTAGTTTTTATTGTAATATATTTCTTTTAAAAACTTAAACGTTAAGACTATATGTTTTGCTCTTTATCTATACTGTATTATATTGTATTTGACAAATATTCTTAAAAACCATTTTTTATGCATGAAGTAATGTTTATTGATGCATATTAATTAAAATCTGCAATTACAAATAAATTTGCATAATTACAACTTATTAAAGCTTCATGTTTGAATTCGTGTAACTAACTGCAAATAAACATAATCAACTATAGAATAAAATCTAATTTTAAATATAAAAAATCTAAAATATAATTAAGATAAGTATTGAGTTTCACTTATAACAGAATAATTAATTATTATCCTTATAAAAATTATATTATTAAACCAAAAATAAATTACTTCGTTATTAATTCTAAATTAAACTATAATAAAAAACTTGAATTGAAGAAATTACATAAAGAACAACATTTTGTAAATAGTTAATTTCATACTAATATCGATAAATTTTTTTCAAATTTTTATAAATATAAACATTATAGTTTTATCAAAATCACATAAAACCGTATTATATCGACAAAGACAAAAAAGTAAAACAAAACATTATCTTGATAAATCTTGTTGCATTACACGAACATCCTTC
Organism: Cynara cardunculus var. scolymus; assembly: GCF_001531365.2. NCBI lineage: Eukaryota > Viridiplantae > Streptophyta > Magnoliopsida > Asterales > Asteraceae > Cynara > Cynara cardunculus. Next base: position 3,002,100 of record NC_037534.1, on the reverse strand, counting down.
TAGTTTTAATAACGACTGTATGTTTTTAGACATATTTTAATAAGAAGTTGGTGAAATAATTTATAGTAAAAAAAACTGTCGGTTTAAGCAAAAATAAACTTGTTTATGAATTCAATAATTATGTTATCATGATATATAAAATAAAATAAAATAAAATAAAAGCACATGGATTTGACAACAAATAAATAAATACACCCACGAAAAATGATTTTGCACTTTAATCTTTTCGTATTTTTCTTTTTGGCAACGACGTCTCGATGCATCTAAATAATAATTCACAGTTTTTTTTTTTTAGGGGGGCGGATGGTGATAGGGGCCTGTAGGGGCTTTGGCTCCTGAGCTTTTTTTTTCGATAAAGTGAAGTATCTCCAGTCTATTAAGGTTTGAAGTATAAAATTCTTATAGGCCACTTTATTATTGCTGATCTAGTCCATTTGTGTTCCACCTCTAATTTTTAAGTATAAAAGTCCTAGAGCGATTGGTTGTTAACCGATTGGTCGTAGGTTCGATCCTATTTGAGGAGATTTGAAAATTACTGTCAACACCTCGGTATAGGTCCGGATACTCCATTGTTCCATAGCCCTGGGCCTATTTACAACTATCCGATACCGACTCCTGAGGATGCTTCAGAATCTTTTCGGAACCCATCTCATTCGTCGACTCTATGTAATCTAATATTTCTCTCACTCATCAGTTCTGTTACAAGTTATCGAACCTCTGAATCTATGCACTCTTCTTTCTTTTATCATTTAGGAGCCGTGATCCGCTGCCGAACTTATTCCAAAAGAGCTCAGATTGAATCGGAATTGCTATCCGAGCTCTCTTATTGAATTGCTCATTCAATGAGCATTCTCAATATTATGCCTTGAAGAAGACTCGAATCTCCACTCTCTATGTCCCTCCCCATGTAAACATATTTTATTGTCTACAGGGGAATTACGATTACTTGTTTTTTAGTACAAGTGGCTACAACATTTTCTATGCTCTAAACAGTCTTGTTTTTTTGAACATGAAGAAATAAAGAAGCTGAATTTGACTAACTGATTCATTAATTATCTGATTGTTGAGTATAGACTCCTTTTCTTTTTTAGTTTCACTTAATTCATATATTTGTTATTTTTTTGAAAAACTCTTCGAACTCTAAAATTTAGTGGCTTTCATATTTTGTTTCGATATATATAAAATGACTGAAAATGACTCAATAAAACGACATAACGTAAATGACTAAAATGTCCAAAACTATTGAAAGTTAAATTTGTCTTTATATAAACAATTAATGCAAAAAAAAATGAGATGTGTCCCTTAGCTTACATGACAAGGGTTGAACATGGCCATAACAATTGGTTGGGAAATTTTAAATGGTAAATTGTATAAAAATAAAAATAAACTCACATACAGCTAGCGCAAACAAACTTTGATTTTGGTGACAAAGGTTGAACATGTCATTTGCTGAGGTTTGACCTCTTGATCTTTTAGAAGGCTAAAAACTCACATACTGCTAGCGCAAACAAACTTTGATTTTGAAAACATGTTCTTAATAATATCAACGTGTTTAATGAACCATTTAGGGGTTGTTTGTTATTAAGAGCCACCTCTTAATTGGTAAGAGGTAAGGGTTGTTTGGCAAAAAAAAAGGCTCTTAATGGTTACATTACCCTCTTAATCATTTTGCATCCAGGGCTTCACTAAACCATTCAGACTTCTATTTTTCCAAGTTTGCCCTCTCTACTCTCTACACCAACGTTCCTCACACAATCGCTGGTCTTCAAATCGCTCCCCCCCACACGCACGATCGCCAGTCAAATCGCTCCCCCCACACACGATCGTCAGTCTTCTTCTTCCAGCAGGTCACACGGTCGTCGTCTCCGGTCGCCGTCTCACGTCACGTTCTTCCAATAGGTCTCCGGTCGCCTTCTTCCAGGTCTCCGGTCGCCTCCATTCTTTTCCTCGCAAGCTTCAGGTATTTCCGCCCCTATTGCTTCTGTAGTTATCTGAATGGGGTTATTGATTTTCACTGTAGTTATCTGGATGGGGTTATTCCGCCCCTACTGCTTCAGGTATACCCCAAGAAAAAGGAAACAACAGATTATGTTCACTGTAGTTATCTGGACATGGTTATTGATTTTCGACATTTTTTGATAAGAAAAAGGAAACCAACATAATGATATTCCTGCTGTAGTATTTCATCGTATGGGGTTATGCTTTTTATTGAGAGGGTTAAAATGGTAATTTGTTGTCGTTCAGAAAACAGTTACCAAACAACATTATTTCATTCAGCACTTAACCATTCTGGTCCTCTTAACCATTCTGACCACTTAACCATTATGCACCAAACAATTTAGCAACCGTCAAACAGCCCCTTACTTTCAAAAACTCTTATTGAACGTAATAATAATAAAAATCATTTTTTTTTAAATCATCAGTAAGGATCTTTTAAAACAAACATATGATCAAAAATTTTATTTTTTCCATTTTATAAATTATGTTACTTTTCTATACAATTTATTTATTATGATACTATAAGTTCACCAATAAATTAAATGTTTGTTTGGTTTATTAAAAATAAATAAGATATTTATATGATCTAATTACTATTTGGATTTAATTTGTTAACAAAACTAGGGAGAGGAAACATTATCTGTTTATACTATATTGTAAAATATTTGATAAAAATTATTAAAAACTATTTTTTTTATACAAGAAATATTGTTTATAGATTATATTACTTAAAATTCATGATTACGTGTAACTTTATGTAAGTACATCTCATTACATCTTCATTTTTAAATTCGTGTAACTAATTGCAGATAAAAATAATTAAATACAAGATAAATATTCATTTTAAATATAGAAAATTTAAAATATAATTAAGATAATCATTGAGTTCTAACAGAATGATTAATTATTATCTTTATAAAAAACTATATTATTAAACAAAAAAAAATTACTTTGTTATTAAATCTAAAATAAATTATGATAAAAAAAATTGAACTAAAGAAATAGTTAATTTGATACTAATATTGATTTTATTTTTTTCAAAATTTTATGCTACCTTCAAATTTATATTTCATTCAAAAATGAAAACGTTATCATTTTCTCAAAACCACATAAAATCGTATTATACAATAGAGACAATGAATAAAAACTAAGCATTAAAATTGAGATCTATCTCGCTACATTACACGAATACTCTTTTGATACTATTTTAAAGCATTTAGATAAAATTCTAAAAATATTAATTTATGAAGCATTAACTACAAATTATTAATATATTAAAGACTTGTAATTTATTATATATATATTTTTTTTTATTAAAAAAGCATCCTATGTAGATGGAGCAACAACATATGAATAGACTTCATACCTAATTATGTATAAGGAAAGTAATGTTTTGTTTTAATATTCAATTTTATACGAAAACAATAATTAAATAAAAAAATTACATATGATTTTATGCTAAAATCACATGTAATTCACATGATTTTGGTCACAACCTAAGGTTACAGGCCACATTTTCCACACACTATTGCATTAACCGTTAGTAAAAAATCACATGTAATTTTGTACATGTTTGACCGTTTTTATGTTCTTTTCTTTGATTAACATTCTCACGAGAACCTCTCTTTTTGTTTCAAAACGATCAAATATATTGCAGATCAATCATTTCATTTTTTTTCTGTATTTTCTTGTTGTATAGCGCAGAAAGATGAGTTACATCATTGAGTTTACTCAACTAATAACTGTATTAATTTTTTATTTGTGTAAAAATTCGATCACCGTTCACCTCAACTGACCTCACACAAAATCCACCTTCAACGACGGTACGACACCAATGTAAAAGTACATTCTTTCACTCACTCAATGGCTAATTAAACCCAGGACTGGTTTTGTATTTAGATAAAATCACTTCACCCGTTTGCCAAATTGAGCTGCATATCAGTAATATTTTGATTTTATATTATCAGTTTTCAGTAAGATTTTACATACGAAATATATAAAGTTATCTTTATTTTATTGTAGCATGGACTTTTTAAGGTGTCATGGATAAGTTTTTGTTGTAATGTGTTTGAGAAAAAAGTAACATAAATTTTTGATTCTTGATTGTTTAAAGTGAGATGAAGAAAAAGAAACACTTTAATTTGTTAAAAGAATATTTACATAGAAAAATTAAAAAATTTAAAACAATTATATTAAATTAAATCAGATTCTTTATTTTAAAGGTTACAACATTGATTATATTATTAAAATATATGATATATTTTAATAAAACATTAGAGTAAACAAACTTGGTTTCTTGTGGTTTGTCAAAAAGAATAGTACTATTCATTCCTGCAGTTTTGAAATTACGATATAACCATCATGGTATGTAAAAACATCTGGATTTGATTACTCTCTCCAGTGACCACTAAAAAAATTTGTTAAGTCGATCTTTTTGTCTTTTACCCAATCAAAAACCATAATGGCCAAAATCTTAAAATCGATCTTAATTGAGTAACAGGAAAAAAAAATGGATAAAAAGACAAAATGCATATCAATTCTTTAGTGACCATTAAATGGAGTAACCAAATCTGGACGTTTTATAAACTATGATAATTATTATGTAATTTAAAACCGCAAGGATGAAAATTATTATTTTCAGTAAACCACATGAACCAAATTGGTCAAACAAAATAGAGGGGGGAGGCCCCTCCTATCAAGAGAAAAAAAAAACCAAAAACACTAAGGACAAATTTCGCGCTCGGGTGGGGACGAACCATATATCCGTATTTTTAATAATTATATCAATTTACCATTGACAGTGACGGAACACATAAGTAAGACACATCTCAATGTTATAGAGGTTCTATTATGGAGCATTGGTCATCGAGTTCAACCACTCATGGTCTATATTTCGAATCCTCCGATGTTTAAGAAATACTCTGTGGCTAGAATTAGATCTTTACGGGACACTCGGTCATCAAATTCAACCACCCACGGATTATAGCTTGAATCCTCCAGTGATATAAAACCCATATCTAGCTATCAAATGGGATATCCCACATTTCATATAAATATCGACTTCAATGCCTATGGATACATTGCATTCTAGTATAAGATATGTAACCTTCCAAATACGTCATCCGTTATCCAACATATCATCATTTGTATACGAAAACCATCAAGTGAATAAGATCACACTTTATCAAATAAATCAATTATATGAACATCTCATGTTTCAGTTCAAAAGCTTATCAAACAGTGAAATAATCACCCCCAAAGCATATAAAACCATTTCCTAGATGCAATCAGCGACCCTAGGATCATGGCTCCAGGGTCGCCCGCTACCACTCTACTTAGGGTACCTAACACGCGACGGTGGCCTTAAGGTGTAAGGGTCGCATACCACCACGGTCGCAGATCCTCAAATTCCCCACTTACGGTGCATAAAGTGCGAGCTTGCTATGCGATGCAAGGGTCGCGACACTAGGTCGCATAACACTAACTGAAGTTTGAAGTAGAGATTTTGAAGTATATCTCAATAAGATATTGTTTAAAAAAACTTCCAAAACACATTTTGTTATATGATAAAGAAAAATTAAAAATTTGGGACATATTTGAACCAAAGGCCCGTCCTGGGACCGGTTCTAGACCTGGCTCTGTACATGGAGAACGAACCAAGTGTTTTTAGTTAGCATCGACTACGATGAAACCTGTTACAAGAGGGCAATCTTGGACCAAGATCGACTTGAACCCGTATCGTCCTATACGAGACCGAATTTAGCGATCTATAAGACCACCCGTGCATGTTCACCTTGATGATATTGGACCGTTTTGCAATTTAAAATGGTTTAGCCCAGAAACCTAATCCCATCTACATGGCCCAAAGATTGTTTATTGGGCCTAAAAGTCATAACCTAAGCTAGTAGTAGTGTGCATTCTCCTTTTTTAGTTCTTTTTTTAATTTGTTTATTTATTTAATTATTTACGACCGTAAATAATTTCCTAATGATTAAGTTCTTGTTATATACCTCTATCATGTCTCTAATAATGTAGTGAACGTAACACATTTGCGTCATTATAATACAATCGGATTTATATGATGTTAAAAATATGTAAGTTTTAATAGACTATTTTATAAAGCTCAAATTTATCTGACAAAACACCATAAGGTTAGTGTTTGATTAGTTTGAGAAAGTTAAAAGTACATGGAGGTCTCAGGTTTAAATTTAATAAGTAATGAAAATCTCCTTGTGGTCACGGAGGTTCAAATGCGGTGACTTCTGGCTATCCGCAAAGCAGGTGGTCTCCTTGAGATTAGTCGACTCGCATAGCGGGTTAGATATCCAGCTTAATGGAAAAAAACAATTGTACGTTATATTACAAAACTGTTGCAATTAGTTTATATGACACTTTTACTTGTTTTAACAAGTTTTTCATGACATTTTTAAAACAAAGTGGTTGAATTAGGTTTTTTACACGACAATTTTGAGAATTCTCCGTTTTTCGTTCCAAATTTTAAGTTCATAATGAATTCAGATTTGAAGCCTAATATTTTATATTCGTTGAATCAACTAACCTTAGAAGAGATTATCCCAAGTATTCGTAGAATCAACAGGCTTAATCTTTATTTTTATTGTTATACGTTATATCAGTTACTTATGAATATTAAATTCATAAAGTAAACTAAGAGGTCCGAAATAACTACTTTGAGTAATTTCCTAAAGTTATTGTTGATTTGAGGACAATGGCCATTATGTAAGTTTTGTCGATTCCAAAAGTATCATCATTCCATAAGTTGTACATCAGTGTACAAGTCAAAAAAAGGAAAGGAAATTATATATATATACATATATATATATATATATATATATATATATATATATATATGGGGTTGGGTTCACGTGAGACCAACCTATTCTCGTGAGATCCGTGAGACCACTATTTTACACTTGAACTTTCACAGCAAAAACGTTGTGAAAGTTATATACCTTCACAATGTTTTGATGTTAAGTTTCAAGTGTAAAAAAGTGGTCTCACAGGTTTCACGAAAACATGTTGGTCTAACATGAAACCAACCCTATAAATATGTGTGTTTTTGTATGTATAATAAGTGGTAATTAAACAACGTTTGCATGTGAAGAAATGGGTAAAATCCAAGCAACCAACCACTATTTCTTTTTCTTTTTGCGACAGTTTGTGTTTTGTCGCTAAACGCTTTCCAATTCACACAACCTACTTTACATGTCATTTCATATATACTCTATTATATTATACATTAAGGATGAATTTCTTTTTGTATTTTGAGAATGAAAAATAATGCAAACTTTTATTTGAAAAGAAAAATGTAATTTTTTTAGTAAAAAAATAAATATTTTAAATTTCATTGAATAAAAAAAAGCTCTCTAAAAATACATTGATAGTAATATCAAATTAAATCTTGTAAAATTCTCCTTTTTTTTAATTCAAATTTTTTAATAATTGAAATATTTAATCCATCATTAACTTTTATAAAAACAAACTTTGTTAAAAAAATTAATGCATTCAAACTTATTGATGAAAACAATAAGAATGATATATAGTTTCCTCGAAATTAAGTTTTATGATTTCTTTATATTTGAAGATTTTGTTAACTTCTTTATCTTCTTTTCTTTATTTTAATAATTTAGTGTACATTTTAACATAGTTGTGGAGTAAAAGAAAAACTGTAAAAGCTCAAAAATATATATTTTAGCATAGTTGTTGGCAAATCTTTAAGGTAGTGTTTGGTACGCAGACTGGATGGGACATGACAGGACGGGATGGTACGGGACGGGACGGGACATGACTAATTGTCTGTCCTATGTTTGGTACGACTAGAACAGGACGAGACAAAACTATTAAAATGATCATATTACCCTTAAATGTTGTTCAATGTTATTTTATATCATATAATGATTGTAAAATGACAACAAATCAATCAAAATATTGTCATTTTAACTTTAGTGCCATGTTGTTCCACTTTTTTTGGTGGAACAAGAAATATCAAGATTTGTCCCACTAAAATTAAAAATAGTCTCATATTGTCCCATGTTTTTTTTGTCCATGACATGCCAAACATGATACTATTTTTTTTGTCCCGTCCTATCCCATGTAATTTGCATACCAAACGCACCCTAAATGGTATGAGGTGTGGTGTGGCGGTGAGATCCAGTTTCAAGCCTTAGAAGACATGGTGAAGCCATCATGTTTTTAAGTCGTGATTTATGATAGCAAATTTGTATATCATATATAACTATATATATACACACACATACACAAACACATACACACACACACACATATATATATATATATATATATATATATATATATATACTACTATTACTCAATGAGTTAAACAATTTAAATTAAGTTATATATATACTATATAAAAACTTAAAGTAAGACGCAAAATTTTTAAAAAAAATCAAATATCATGTTAGAAAACTGTACATTAGATCATAATATATCATAGAGTTAACATGGTGTAAGTGCCGTAGATGCTCTTATTACATATACATATACATATGGAGAGAGATAAAGATAAAAGAGTGTCTCGTCACACTTCCTCCCTTCATTCTCCCAACGCACAATAATTAACACAGGTATTCCTCTTCCGAATTCCGTCTCCTTCCCCTCTTTCTCTCTCTCTCTCTCTCTATATATATGTATATATATATATATATATAAGTAGATACATATGATGGGTTAATGTATTATGTATATATATGTTCAATTGTTATTGTAGGTAGGTTTATAATATAAATGGGAAGGATGGGTTTGGAGAGATTGATGGTGTCGGTGAAGACGAGATTGATAAGGTCTCTAAAGATTTGGAAAGCAGGTGCAGTTGCAGGTGATCATGAAGCAGAATCATACAACAAGATTCAAAAGAGCGACAGCATGAGACTCGAAATACGAAGCAGGAAAGCACGAAAACTCATCCAACAAACCCTCAAACTCGCTGATCATTCCAAACCCTAGCTACTCTTAATTAACTTAATTTTCATCATCCATATATATATATATATATGTATTAATGTATATATATCATGTACCCAATGGTTTTAACTCATTAATTACCTCTGTATTCAAGGTCTCCATTGTTCTGAATCAAGGTTAATTTTATATATGCTAAACACACACACACACACACACATATATATATATATATATATATATATATATATTTGCAGTTCTGTTAAGAAACTAAAATTGATAAGAACTTGAAATTGTTCACGACGCGACATGTGGCATATTCATGAATATGAATGTATTATTTATCATGGAGGTTGTAACATATTAATCGTGTGATTCATGGTGAATATTCATCCCATAGAAGGACACGTGACATGTTCTGTGCTGTTTCTATGTTCCTAACGGAACTTCCCTATATATGTATTAAAGGAGGATCAAACGAGAACAAGAGTAAACATGAAAAGACCAAATCACATGCATGTTATTTTCCACTAAAATCAAATGCGACTACGAAACACATTCAGTGCAAAGAGTGTGCAGGCGACTTGTCATGCAACCTAAAATTACATGGGATTTTGCCGTTTTCATATTTTCTTATTTAGTCGCTATTTTTATTTGAACCCGACTCTCTCCCCCTTATATAACATTGGATTACATTTATCCAAAGGTTTAGACACATATGATTAGAACCGGATATTATATACATATGTATGTATGCTTATCCTTCTTTTTATCAGGAATGTGTGGAGGATATAAAGCAACTTAGAAAAAGAATTATAAAGTATTTTATTATTTCAATTTAATACATGTAGTTCATTAATATCTTTCTAATCCTTTTCACTTATTTTAAAATGATAAAATAAAATAAATAAACATGCTAGAAAACTAATCAAATAGTCTTTGTCCTAGCGGTATGTGAGTCATTGACCTCATAGAAGAAGATTAAATGTTCAAACTTTATCAAATATCAGAAGAGTGTAAGAGTTTATTTGTTTAATTTATCGTCTATAAATATTATCTATACTATATTATAAAGCATTTGATAAAAACTCTTAAAAATCATTTTTTATGTATGAAGTACTGTATATTAATGCATATTACTTAAAATTCAATATTACAAGTAAATTATGCATAAGTACAACTTATTAAAGCTCAATGTTTGAATTCGTATAACTAACCGTGGATAAACATAATCAAATAGAGGATAAACATCTCATTTTAAAATATAAAAAATCTAAAACATAATTAAGATAATTATCGAGTTCTAACATAATCATTATCTTTATAAAAAATATATTGTTAAGTCAAAAATAAATTACTTCACTATTTGATCTAAATTAAATTATAATAAAAAATGAATTAAATAAAGTATATAAAAACAATAACTTTTAAATAGTTAATTTGATATTAATATCGATATATTTCTAAAAAATTTATGATGTCTGCAAATTTATTTTTATTCAAAAGTAAAAACATTATCTTTCTCAAAACTACATAAACTGTATTATATTAACAAAAACAAAAAATAAAACGAAACATTAAAATGTATATATATATATATATATATATACATTTTAATGTTTGGAAAATACTAAAATGTTTATATATATATATACATTATATATATATATATATAGAAAGAGAGAGAGAGAGGGGTTGGTTATTATACAACCTTTCACATTTGTGCAACCAATACAACTCAATCTCAACCGTCCATTTCATTTGATTAATATGTGATTTCATAAAATTTTTGATTGTTTCCTAATATAAAGTATTGATCATAATTAATGAATCATATTCATCTTCCATAAATATTCAAATCATAATAAATGAACTCTCATAATTTCCATAAATATCTCAATTTATTGGGTTGCATTGGTTGTACAAATGCAATAGGTTGTATTTGAAACAAAATATATATATATATATATATATATATATATATATATATATAGGTGGAGGTTCAAACGAGAACCCCTGTGATTTACGAAAATGCGAGAACAACCCAATAACCTCAAACTTTTTTAATTAATAAATTAACTTTTATTATATATAAATAATTTAATAAGGACAATAATGTAATTAAGTAATTTTTATAATTTTTATTTTATTTTAATTAACCATAATTATCTTTTCACGTTCCACGCTTTACTCTTGGTAGTTATCTTCTTCTTCTCGTTAACATCTTTTCTTCATATCACACCTCTATCACATAAGTATCACACTCATATCATATGATTATCACACTCATATTATATGATTACACCAAAATTTTAACTTGTCAACCAAAACGATAACCCAAGTGATGTATAACAGTGATTATCACACCCTTATCACATGATTATCACACCCCTATCACATGATTATCACACCTATATCACATGATTATCACACCTAGTATAATCCTAACCTATTTCGTAACCGTTTTACTAGATAATGATAATAATGAGTGTTTAAAAGATAATGATCGTGTTTAAAAGATTTGATGATATCATTTTCATTATTACCCTTTTAATTTTAAATTTTTTTGAATCTTATTAAATTTAAATTTAAATTTTAAAAATCTTTTAATTTTATTTTTTATCACAATATGAGGTTATTGGGTTGTTCTTGCATTCTCGTAAATCACAGGGGTTCTCGTTTGAACCCTTCCCTATATATATATGTATATATATCTCGTTGAGTATATACTAAAAAAACATGTTTGGAAAATACTAACCAAGGTTGACCCAGGAGGCCACGACCACCAAAGGGATGAATGGGCCAAATTATATGATGATGGGCCGACTCTATGATTGAAAGATGCCAACCAATTTAATGCCAAATTATAATGATGTAATGCTCTTTAATGGTTAGAGGACAAACTAGTTATGGCAATAAATGCATTCTACTTCCTCCATCTTAACATATTTTCAAAATGAGTCGCAATTTACTAAACACTTATCGGGTAAGTGTTTATCGATATAAAACCTTTATTGCTTACTTTATTGTGCAACACTTTTGGCTATCAAAACTGGATTATTGGTAAGCATCTCCTACCCTGTAAGTACTAATCAGGTAAGAATATTTTTTCTCACTTACAGGGTAAGATTATCGGTTCTCATTATATTTTTTACTAGGTAAGATGTCTGTCCTTTTCATAGTCATCCAGTAAGACAAGTAACACCTGATCAGCATTTACCGGATAAACGTTTGATAAACAAGTCCTAATTTTGGAACAAATTAAAACGGGAATATCAGACATTTTATTTTTATGATATCAAAATGTTCGGAATCAATATGTTCCTTCCAGTTGACTTGATTGAAAATGAAGGAAATTAATAACTTGTGAATTCTGGGATTACACAGTAACACAAGTTATTTTTAGATCAGTTCTATTTATTCCCCTTCTATATAAGTGTTATGTGTGTGATAAAGGGGCATAAAACGTGAGTAGTGCAATTCATACCCCTTTTATTTTGAATTCTCATGTCATATTTCTATCCACCAATCACATAAATACAGATAATCAAAAAGAAATTGTAAACATAAATTAAATAAATTTATAATAAATAACAAATATGATATTTTAATTTCACTAGTTGAATAGAAATAAGGGTTAAATGCATGAAATAAGAGCCTACTTTCATAAATTTTCTTATTATAACATTTTGCTTTTATTTTTTTTATTACAACAATGTACTTTTAAATTATTTTTTATTAAGACATCGTACTTTAAAATTCTACTCATAATAGAGTAAAATATTTTTTAAACTGGTTAACCCTTGACTTTTTTTGTTTGTGTGACTTTAATGAGGTGATGTGAATGACACATCATTTTGATGACTTAACTAAAATAAAAGTAAAAATCTATTTCAAATTATTATTAGTGATTTTCATTTTTCATTGCTATGATTTAAAAAAAAACATTTATTTTTTTAACTTTTTCTTATAAAGTTGCATGCAAATTAAATATTATAGAGTAAAATATTTCTTAAATAAATATGATACATTATTTTTTAGATATATATTGTTTGTAAAAAAGGTAACACTTCTTATTTTATGATGTTCAAAAAAATACATATATTTTAAAGTTCTCTATAAAATGTTAATGAAATAAATTGTGTTTTACAATTTTTTAATATTGTTATATTAATAAATAATTCAAAAAATCTAATTAATTTAACATATTTATACGTCAAGTAAAAGTTTTTGAGCAAATATAATATATTCTTTAAAAGATAATATTTTTTTGGTAAAAATTGAACAATTTTTATTTTCTTTTTTCAAAAAATGCATATTTTTCAAAAAATATTAGCAATATGAGTTGTTTTTTATTAATTTTATTAATATTGGTATATTAATGAATAATTTAGAATTTTTTTAATTCATTTAATATATTTATTAAATAACATGTAAAATATCTAAATATTAAAATTAAAAGTAAATTGTTTAATAAGAACTAGTAGATGCTATAATAAAATAATTTTGAAAGTACAATATCGTAATAAGAAAGTCACATCACTATAGTATATGTGGACAGCCTACGTGGACAACAAGGTGGCATGCAATCCTGGTATAATGGGTAAATTTATATCAAAAGGTTACCCAATGCTATAATGGGTAAATTTTTCAAAGTACAATGTCCTAATAAAAAATTGTTTGAAAGTACATTGTTGTAATAAGAAAACCTGAAAGTACAATGCTATAATAATAAATTGCTATTTTATACATTTTACCCTATAAATAAAAATTGGAATTTTGTAACCAATCATAAAATGGGCTTGGGGCACATCACCCAATTTTGATTATTGGGCTTTGCTTGATTATTGAATAATGTTAAATATTCTTTTAAAGAGTAAATTACGTTTTCGTCCTAATAATTAAACGAGTTGGGTCTAACGTATTTTTTTAGATATATACAGATTTATGAATCAGTTAATCGATAGAACCCTTTTTATTACGAAGAACTGTAACCGACAATTAAAACTAGTTACTACTACTTGTTAAACGACATTGACTGCTAGTTGACCGGTCACAAAACCGGTTCCTTTTTTTAAATTTTTTAACTTCTTTATTAATTATATATAAGTATAATCAAACTATACATTGATATAACATGAATTAAATTAAATATTATATACTCCAATAAATTTAAATTTTATTTATTTAATTATAAACCCATACATTGTAACATGAGAGTTTATAAATACAAGACAAAATTATCAAAACTATCAGATTTTATTGGGGAAGATAATTCTTTTAAAGAATTCGTCATGATAAATGATAAATTGCATGAAAAAGTAATTATTTTAACTTGATTTTTATTTTGGGTAACTTATTTTTAGAACTTTCATTTTGATACATAAGATGTAAAGTTTTAAATATTTAAGTATCCGGGTAACTGGTTGAAGCATTAACCGGTTACCATGCTGATGTGACGAGTGAAGTGGTATCAACTCAGTATTATTTGCTGAAGCACTAACCGTAAACCACATCACTTGTCACATCAACATAGTAACCGGTTAATGCTTCAACCGGTTACCCAAATACTTAAATGTTCAAATTTTACATCTTAAGTACCAAAATGAAAGTTTTGAAAGTACGTTACCCAAAATATGATCAATCAAGTTAAATTACGTTACCTTTTTCATGCAATTTACCCTATTATAAACTGAGAAAGATAAATTTTTTTATAGCTGGTCTCTTCGAAGAAAAATCTAAAACTTATGTTTGAAAAAAAGGAAAAAGAAATTATAATTATCTAGAATCATATATATTTGTATATAAATGGTTAAATATGCAAATTGTATAAATTTGGTCCCTCTTGTTTGTAAAAAATAAAACTTTTTATCCCTATAAATTTTGAAATTATAAAATGGCCAACATGTTTTGCAGAAACATTCAGATTTGGTCTCACCCTCTGATGGCCGCTAAAAAAATCAGTTAAATGAGAAACATTTTGGTATTTTTATCGATTTTTTTATCTTTTAATCAATCAAAAACTAAGGGACCAAAACCATATAATTAATTTCGACTTATAAAAGACAAAAAATCGTAAAATAATTTAGCTTAGATACTTTATAATCGTTGAGGTTTTCAAAATTTATATACATTTCCTTCATAACTTGTATGTATCAAGTGATTTATCCTTCGTATATACTTTGTAAATGTTGTATTTTTAAAATTTATAAATTCTATCTAAACATTTTATAAAAGAATCTTGATTAATTTCGTTCATGATCAAACTTTGTAATCTTTTTCTTTTAATGTGTCTGAGGGGTCGTTTACCAAATACTTACCCAGATAAACGTTTATCAAGTTATGTTACTTCATCGGATGAATATGGTAAGGACCAAGAATCTTATCCGGTAAGAGCGAGACAAGGACCATGAATCTTAGTCGGTAAGTGAGGACGACGACTCTTACCATGGTAAGTGCTTACCAGGTAAATTGTTGCATACGTTGTCGTTTTGATGGACTAAAATTTTACTCAGTACGTAAATAATAGTGTTAAATTTTACCGATAAGCATTTACTGGATAAGTGTTTGGTAAACGGCTCATGAGTTTGATCTATTTTAAACATCAAACATCTCTTAATGATCACGAGCTCAAATAAACATCACATTTCTTTACCCAAAAAAATGCTATTTTTTGGCATACTAATAGTTTTTATTACAAAATATGAAGCGAATTTTTTTTTTTTTTTTTTTGACAATCTCCAAAATGACCTAAATATATAAAAAAAAAGTGAGAAAATGACTAATTTTTTTTTCATATATGTACAAAATAACAACCCGAATCATCAATAAAAGACGTGTGACTTTGTCATTAGTCGATGATTATGAAACATGACTTTGCAATCCGACTGATATTGGACTTAGTGCCCGGTGGTTCGTTTGGTTATCGCCAACAACCTAAAATTTTGGGGATTTTCATGTATCTTTTTAAAAAAATGAGTCACACATTTGACATTAATGAGAAAATCACTAACGATCATTTTCGGGAATACCCTTTTATTTGGCAATACCACTAGTCTTTTTTTCTTTATCATATATGTGTAGGGCTGTTTGGCAGTTACTGAATGGTTTGATGCAAATGATTAAAAGACTCTTATGATATAATACAAAATAAAATATAATTGTTTGGTAACTGTTTACAATAAAATTAGGGCGCTTATAGGTTAAGGGAGGGTCAGGATACAAAATCATTCAATGGTTTTTAAAACCATTAAGAGACCAACTTTTTTTGTCAAACAATCTTTACCTCTTAACAATTCATAAGTTACCTCTTAATGAAACTATTAAGAGGTAAACAACCAACCCCTAACACTAAATCATTAACTTCATAGTTATATAATTTTATCATACTACATAACACATAAACACCAAAATTCAAAGAGATTAACAAAGGGTAATATAAAAAAATTGAAATTTCCATTAATAGTAATAATGAAAAAACAAAAAAAAACTTAATTAAATAAAAAAGAAAACAAAGCAACCTTTGCCCCTATAATATTTGTATTTTTAGATGTACAACTTGCCAATGAGAGTGGGTTAACATTCTATATATAGCAACAAGATGGTGGAACCAAAATATCTACAGTTTTTTTTGCACAGTGAATCAGATTTCCCTTCAGTTACTTGCCATTGAGTTAGTTTCTGGTTTGAATTGGTTTTCACCGACGGTAAAACAAGCCTTCAGCCTCCTCTTCAGTTCTTGCCTGCACAGTAAAATCAATGATCAGACACTGGGAGTACATAACTTTATAGATGTCGATTTTTATTCATGTGGGACAAGTTGTTACAGTTATCGGAATTCTTACTTCATCAGTTGCCTGTCGAGATTCGAGGAAGACAACAGTCCTCTGTTCTCCTCTGCACGTCGTAGAAGATACGGCATGATTTGTTCAACGGGTCCGAATGGCAAGTACTTGCTTACACTGAACCCTCCATTCTTCAACCCGAAAGTCATTCCCTCCGCCATTCCGTAGAGCGAAGCGAACTCGAGCTTCTCGCTCTCTTTACCGATTCCGTAATCGCGCGCCTTCTGTGCGGCCAGTTTACCTGTGTTATTACACATTTCGTTACGTTATTCGATTCTTTCAAAAGGGTATTGATCGTAGGACACAAGAAAGATGGTGGAACCAAAAGAGTGAAACTTTTTACCTGATTCAAGATTATGGCTAGCAAGAACGAGTCCACCAGGGCCCTTAGAGACTTCATCGAGCATGAATGAAGCACAGCCATTGAAACAGTCGTGTGTGCCATTGAGGGTGTCGTGAACCGGAGAATCAACACCGAGAGAATTAGCCAGTTTACGCTCACTCGACATATAAGCACCTCTCACAAGCTTAAACCCGACCGGAACTCCCATTTTATCAGCGGCCTTCTTGGTCAGATACATCCTCTTTCCGGCGTCCTTCAAGTAACCTTGAATGGTGCCAAAAACCATCGGTTTCGTGCCCTTGTTGTAGTTAAGTGCAGCCCAGTATGTCAAGTAATCGATCGCAGGCTGGATCGAAGTGTCTTCTGCATCGACAACTACAGGAATACCGCCGTTAATGCTTTTATCACAAATGCTCGTTAATCTTTGGTGGGCTAACTCAAGATCATGCTCTTCTTCAGCAGATAATGGGGCTGGTTGCTGTAATGTGTGATAAAAAGGACTTGATTCAGAAAATATTGGCAGGGTTTGTTGCTTCCATGAGAGCTTGAAAGATGAATTCTGGTACTCCCATCGAAGAAGATCACTCACTCTCCTGAGCAGATACACTGGACAGATTGCTGTAACTTTCACGACCACAAAACTTACCTGTTTTTTTCACCATTTAGCTCATATCAGATCTGGGTTACGTTCTTCAGAAAAACATAAAAAGCCCTATCACCTTTTTACATGCAAAACTCAAGGTTTAGGTTAAAAATGGAACCCATTTGTGTTTTTCCATGGATCTCAGCTCATAAAAGATCTGGGTTCTTCAGAAAAACATAAAAAAAAGGATCATCATTTTACATGCAAAACTCAAGATTTAGGTTAAAAATGGAACCCATCGATCGTGGGTTATTTTAAAAAACCTCAAGATTCTAAAGAAATTCACAGAAACTCACAGAAGATGGGGGAAGGGAGTGGGCAGATTCAGCAGTTTTGATCAGTTCTTGAGTGTTATCATCACAAGATTCATTATCAGCAGCATGCTCCAACCCATAGTCCAACATCCCTCTCAACCCGGACTCCCATAATCTGTTCACGGTCCGACCCGCTTGCACCGTATCTTCGCCGGCCACAAAATGATCGTACGCCGAATGCCTGATCGTCTTCAACACCGCCTCCCTAAAAAACCTATTCGTCTCCATCGTCTTCGAATTCATAACCTTAATACTGAAATCCACCATCGATTCCATTGCACAGACGTTCAAAGTGATCGCCGAATGCAACAGTTTTCTCGTCGGAACAGACGCGAACAAACGCTTGGTATCCTCAAAGTCAAATATCTTCACGGCGCCGTCGTTTCCGTCATCTTTCACGGTGGCGACCGGCTGCGCAACCGCCGGGAAGCTGTTCTGGATGGGTGTGTTAATGGTGGTTCTTCGTGCCGGAGAGGCGGTGGTTGAATTCACACGGCTTACAAAAGATCTAAGCATTTTGTAAGAAACGTCTTTCTTGATCATCGCCATGGCTGACGGTTCTACGCGGTGGTTGGACGGTGGCGGGTGGTGGTGGACCGCCTATAACTATAAACGGAGCTTGCTTTTGGGTATATTAGCCTCAGGCAAGATCGCTTATAGCTATAAGCAAAGTGGAAACAGATTCTATATCCTTTTTATTTGTTGATCTTTATTACAGACTTTATTCACGAATTGTAATGAGATCAGGTGACGGGTATTTATAGGTGAAGTTTTAACGGGTCAGAAAAGGATCCGATAGTCTGACCCGATAAAGATTCGGGTAATCTTGTCCATTAAAAATGAACGAAATTTGTGGGGTCAAATGGTGAATGTGATACGTTAAAAGTGCTAAATTAAGGACCTTTCTTATAATATCATTCTATTTTTGGATAAATTTATTAGAGTAAATTACAAATTTGGTCCCTGTAGTTTGGTAAAAATAACGTTTTTTTTGTTTTTACATTTTTAAAATTACAAGATGGTTATCGTGAATTATAAAAACGTCTAGATTTAGTTGCACCATCTAACGATCGTTAAGAAATCGTTAAATGATGGACTTTTTTAATATTATTTTATCGATTTTTTTGTTTTTTACTCAATAAAAAATAATAGGGACCAAAATCATATAATTGATTTCGATTGGGTAAAAGACAAAAACATTGATAAATGCCGAAAAAACCTCTCAATTTAATACAACTTTTTTTACCTAAATCCGAACGTTTTTATAAACCACGATGATATCTTGTAATTTTGAAACTACAAAAACGAAAATATGTAAATTAATTTCATCTAATATTTTGATTCTTTCCAAAAATAAAAAGTAATCAAATAATTATGGAAAAAATGCATATTTCATATTTTATGAGTTATAAAAATGGTAAAAAGAAGTTAGAGAATCAAATGTGGATAATGTGCTGATTTTAAGGTTACAAGACGATTTACGTTTTTATCTGAAATTATCTTTCTGTGTACGTTATTAAATTATAAGATGATTGTTTGTGTATAAAAGGGTATAAGCAGAACTCCTGTATTTTATACTTATCTGATATATAGTTAAACGTTTTAAAAACCATCTGTAATGAATTAAGGGGGTGTTTGGATTGCTTATAAAAATAACTTATTAACTTATTCCGGTGTGACACTGGTAATAAGCACTTTTGAGTGTTAGGATAAAGAACTTATACCGTTGCCGAACCGGTAATAAAAGTTTTTGAAAAAATTAAAACATTTCTGACTTATAATAAATTGATAAGTGTTTTTGTAGAAAAACATAAGTTGTTTCAAATAAATAATCCCAAACACCCCTAAAATAATTATGTGCCTTTCGTTAATTTGAAGATATATTATGGCTTTTCAATTCGATAAAAGAATCTATTTCAAACTTTATCACAAATACGTGTCTAAATTAAAAGTTTTTATTTAAAGCAACAAAATGGTTATCAAGGAAAATACGTACAAAATAACCACTATCACACATTTTTAGAAATATTTACGTCTTCTTTAAAAAGAGGAACTCCGTTATCTGGAGTAAGTATCAAAACGTTATTGCCACTCACCATTTGCATAATTTCATAAAGCTATTTACAACAGTTATGCTATTTTAGAATTTACAGATATTTTTTTATTTTAACAGTTATATTATTCCCTTAAAATAGAAAAAAAAATGATAGCGAAATGAAGAAATCTTCAAATTAAAAAAAATAGAAAGAAAATGAAAATGCTCTAAAAAGAACGACGGGTTAATTCATTAAAAAGTTATTATCCTTTTTTTCGACGCTTATTTTGGTTTGTTGTTTTATTTAAAATATAAATAAAACCAACAAACTCGATACGTCTCAATTTTGTCTTAAAACCGTCATTGTGTTTGAACATAAATGCATCATAATCGTATTTGTTTTTTAGCACGATTCTTCTAATTTTTTTCTTCATAGCGTCATGATTACTAGCGTTTAAGTAATTTTCATCATTATCGATTTGAAATGAAATTCTCTTTCTCGAATTTTATCATTAATTATATTATTTAAATATTTTATGATGTTATAATCTTAATACATTTTAAGAAAAACTTTATATAAAATAATATTAATTTTATTTCATTAGTGAAATTTGAAAAAAAAAATCATTTTTCTCTCCTTTTACTTTCAAAGAATTTTTTATATTTGGAATATATTGGAGTCATATAGAAAATAAAACTCTGCTTTTCTTTGTTTTAAAAAATCTATTAAAAATACTCGACCTTTATAAATAAGGATACATTTTGAAATATATAAAAAAGCATTTAACCGATCGCTTCTTTTGATTGGTGGAGTCGTATATGTTGCATGCTAGGCATGACGTGCATATGACTGTATATTCAAGAAAGTCAAACAATATATATATATATATATATCTATCTATCTATACTATATTATAAAGCATTTGGTAAAACTCTTAAAACTCTTAAAAACTCTTAAACACGTTCATCCCTATCCGATTTCATCTCATAT
>NC_037534.1:2935129-2978738 GCF_001531365.2 Cynara cardunculus var. scolymus | reverse complement strand
AAATAAATTAAAGAAATTACATAAAATATAAAAACTTTTAAATAGTTGATTGGATATTAACATTGATATATTTTTTTTCAAAATTTTATTATATTTTCAAATTTATATTTTATTCAAAAATAAAATCATTATTGATTTCTTAAAAACAAATAAAATCGTATTATAACATCTACAAAGACACATAATAAATAGAACATGAAAATCAAGATTTGTCTCGCTGCATTGCACGAGTACCCTTCTAGTATATAAAAATGCATTTAACCGCTTCTTTTGATTGGTGGAGTCGTATGTGTTGCATGCTAGGCATGACGTGCATATGACTGTATATTCAAGAAAGTCAAACAATATATATATATATATATATATATATATATATTTTATTCAAGAGATAACTGATTAGTTTATGATAACTGCAAGATCCAATCTCAATCACAAATCAATAAATAAATTAGGAAACTAATATTTTTGATAATTTGACTTAAAATTACATTTTGAGTATTTTAAATTTTTTATTTCTCCTCTCTCTAATTCCTACCTCCGACAAACACCATGTGATACCCAAAATACACCAAGATACACAATGCGATACCTAAAAAACATACAATATGGTATCCAAAACACACCAAGTAAATTTTAAGACCATTGTGATACCAACTGTGGTACCACTATCGCAGATGGGTGTTTAGTGGTTAATCATCGAGTCTTGGCCAGACAAGATGACCGGAAGAGGTCACCAGAATGGTGGTGGGTGTCGGAGAAGACCACCAAATTTGGTCCCTGTGTGTCCGTGTGTGTATATATATACATATATTAAAATAATTAAACTAATTAAAGTAAATTAGAATATTAAGTTAAAATTAGTAAAATTATTAATTTCTTAATTTAACTTTTAATTTATGGTTAAGATTGAATCTTACGGTACCACAAACTAATCAGTTCTTCCTTTAATGAACCTATATATATATATGGGTCCATTCAAGGGAGAATTGATTAGTTCGTGGTAACTATGAGATTCAATCTCAACCACAAATCAACGGATAAATTAGAAAATTAATAATTATGGTAGTCTAAGTTAAAATTATAATTAGAAGGTTTTTTTATGTATTTTTAAAAAACTCCTCTCTCCTCTCTCATCTCTCCAACCTCCAATCTCCGGCCTCCAGTGAACATTAATCCGGCAGGTACCAAGTAATCACAAAGATACACAATGTGATACCCATTGTGATATACTGTGATACCAATTCAAACCTTAAAAACAAAGATACACAATGTGATACTCATTGTAATACACAATGTGATACTGATTTCACCGGAGGCGGAAGATTGAAAGTCGGAGAGATGAGAGAGGAGAGAGGACAGAGAAGTTTTTTAAAAATACATAATATACACTATAATTATAATTTTAACTCAAACTGACATAATTATTAATTTCATGAATATATATATATATATATATATATATATATATATATATATATATATATATATATATATATATATATAAAATGCAACAGAAGGGAAAGTGGGGCCAGGGCCATGATGGAATGATGTGTAGATGAGTGGGACTACCCCAAAACACAGACAAAATTGGGTGTCTTGATATGGTTACAAAAACCCATGATAATATATATTACTTACAACTTCACCTACTTACTCACATGTTTTATTCATTCCTATTATCTTGCCTTTTTTAATCTCATAATTATATCTATAAACTCTAAGTATTATCAATTGTCTTTAATATGTACTAAGTCATAATATTTAATTAACTAGAAAATCATTTAAAAACTGATATGATTCGTTAATTACTTTAAGTGGCATGGTCTACAGAGTTTGTTTAACAAGTCAGTGTAGAATAGTTACAAATAAAATTCGATTATATTTTGAATTGGTTAATACTGGTTTTGGATGAAATTGATCATGTCACCAAAATCGTTATCGACTATTTAGCTTCATGAAATTGTTGGTTCCTTAGAAATTTACATCTCGTTCTGGAAAAAAAACCCATATAGTTTTGAAACGGGATCGAATGGTGATTAAGATTTCTAACATTTGTTTGAAGTAAGAGAAATTCAAGTAAGAAATGTAGGTGTTTGTTTTACGTGGAACAGTGTTTGTACGGACAAACGTGGTTGTCATTTCGAAGTCGGAATGCTCGATCTTCCCAAATCGATGATTACAGTTACGCTGTAAATGTCTACATTGTCAGTACTATAAGTCTATAACAAGGTATTCACAAAAGTTTGACAAAATTCGAATCATTCATTCCGTGAACCAAACAAAACCAAGGAATTTGATCTAAACAAGTTAACCATCAATGTCGTGCAAGTTAACCATCAATGTCATTGCTCATTTTTGTGAAAGAACTCAAATTCACAGGGGTTTGATGTGTTAATGTTATGACCACACGGTTTTACATCAATAACTAACAACTTAGACATTCTTTCATAAATATCAAATACTGTACGTCTAAAAAAAGCAGTTATTTAGTATAAAACAACAACATGATGATAGAGTTTGGAAGCAATAAAACTGTAGATGTTTTTGGCATATTTTTTGATACACACATGTTACAAAAGATGAGGCCTTGAGGCTTTTCTATATGGGTGTAAGTGATGGGGGATCCACTAAGAATACCTTCTTTCTTTTACTGCAAAAGAGAGTGCATAAGTAGTTAACAACATGGATCCATCCCTACTCAAAAGAGACATATCTATGCTTCCATATTATCCAAATGTTTATCTGGGTAAGCTTTTATCAAGTCACTCTATCTCACCGGATGAATATGGCAAGAACCAAGAATTCTTACCCGATAAGAGCGAGAAAAGGACCAAGAGTCTTACACGGTAAGTGAGGGTGACGACTCTTACCATGGTAAGCGCTTATCAGGTAAATTGTTGCATACAATGTCGTTTTGGTGGACTAAAATCTTACCCGGTAAGTAAATAATAGTGTTAAATTTTACAGGTGAGTACTTACCGGGTAAGTGTTTGGTAAACGGACCCCTTAAAATAAAGGATTTATACAACAAATTGCTGGTTTTAATGCAACAAAATACCTTTTCACTTGTTCCAACTACTTATATAGGATTTAACTTTGGAGGGACTCTTAGGGGCCATTTACCAAACACTTACCCGGTAAGTGCTTACCGGTAAAATTTAACTCTATCATTTACTTATCGGGTAAGATTTTAGTCCACCAAAACATCGTATGCAACAAATTACCTGGTAAGCGCTTACAGTGGTAAGAGTCATCGCCCTCACTTACTGGGTAAGACTCTTGGTTCTTGTCTCATTCTTACTGGATAAGATTCTTGGTCCTTATCATATTCATCCGGTGAGGTAATGTGACTTGGTAAACACTTATCCGGATAAGCGTTTAGTAAACGGCTCCTTAGTCAAAATTTTAACACCATTGGTTAGAGAAAAGCTTCTTAAAATCCAATTGGCAGAATTAGAAGTAGGCATCAAAATATCTAAAGAAAGAGTACATTACAGATTTGGTCCCTATAGTATGGTGAAATGTTAACTAACTATATTTAAACTTCATTTATTATGCTTTTGAGTCCTGATGGTTTGCATTTTATTACGGTCTATATCCCTCGTACTAACTCCGTTAAAAAGATTATGTTAACTTAGGGGTATTTTAGTCTTTTTACTATTGTTTTATCGTTTAATATCACAAATTATATTGTACTATATATATATATATATATATTTATATATATATGATATAAATCAGCCACTTGGTCCAATTAAACGCCCCCGAAGTTAATGCCAGATAAAAAGGATTAAATAAAGGAGAGACTTACGGTACCTACACATGGTTATATATGTATATATCTTAAAAGAAATTATACTAATTAAATGTTATGATAACATATACACAAATGAAAACACATTATTAGTTAATGTAACATTATGGATTTCGAATATAGAAGATGATTGAAACTTATGTATGACGTAGAGTCCTTGTGTTAGTGTTGTCATTTTTTGAACGTACAATGAAAGCTTTCTTTGTCCACTCTTTTATTCATCTTCTAGATAATGCATGTTGAAACCGCTTTATCTTGTTATGATCATGCGATATAAACTTTGTTGTTTTTTTTTTTAAATTGATGTGTATATTCATCAAATATTTGCAAATAAAAAAATGACTACACAATCAAAAAAATGTAAAGTTTTGAATATTTAAGTACTTGGCTAACCGGTTGAAGCATTAATCGGTTAGATTAAGATATCCATGTCAACAAATAATACTGAGTTTGATACCACATCACTTGCCACATCAGCATGGTAACCGGTTACTTAGAGGTGGTTTGGTGTTGGTGATGAGTGATGGGTGGTGCGGATGCGGGTGAGGGTGAGGGTGGGACCACCTGTAACTGACAAGAAGACGAGTCAGATGTGACAGCGAGATGAGGACCAGACCACATAACACTTTTTTCAACTTCACACAGGACCCACCTACCAAAATCATAAACCACGTGTTTTTTCTTCTGTATAGTTGGTTCAGTTTACACGTTACTCGGACAAATCATACATTTACTTGAACTGATACTTGTACTCTTTTAAGGTAGCATATTTTTTTTTGAAAGACCAATTCTATTCATATCTCTGCTATCTGATTGAGGATAGTGTATGAAATATGAATGGTATGTGAACGTAGGAGAATTTATGGGGTGTTTGGTTAAAGGTAGTAAGCAGTCGTTAATATGAAAATGAAAATAAAAGAAACCATTTGGTTTTATATAATATAATGGATCCATTCTCCCATAAGCCTAAATTTTCATTCCAGATTAAACTGCGTGGAATGAAAATTCATTTCATACCCCGCTTAAAATTTACATAAAATAAGTTCAAATAGCAACATCCTTCTAAAAAATTTAGATCAATATTTTCCTGGACCGCTTTAAAATTTGTACAGTTTTAGTTTAAAAAAATGTATCTTGTTTATTTTTAAATGAAAAAAATGGGCAACCATCAAGAAAAAACACAACATTCGATTCAGTATCCAGTTAATAAACGTTATTCACATTGTACTATTTTTCCGTCATGATCAAGATTCAAGATATGAAGCAAAGGAAAGAGATATGAAGCAAACAACAAGCAAATCTTGTTAGAGACAGAAACATCTAATTACGTATATCATATGTGATAAGAGCGTTGGATCCAAAATGGAAAAACTTTGAAAGGGTGGGCAAAAAGCTGGCATCAACCCATGAAATTAAAGAATCAAAACTAGTAGATTTAAAGGAATGGTTACATTTGATTTGATTTTTAGTTATAGATTATTACAAAATTGTTTCTTGGTTCTGTTCAGTTTGATCTGGTTCAATGCAATAATCTGTACAAATTTACAAACCAGTTTTTATATGTTGTTTCGTATATGCAATGTTGTTTTATATATGAAACGTTCAAGATTGTTTTTTTATTCCACATATAGAACAGTTATGGACGTTTCACATAAGAAACAACATTCTATAAACACCGGATTTTCACATTTGTTGTTTCATATGTAAAACAACACATGAAAACTGGTTTATAAGCTTATAAACAATTATGCCATAATTATAAAGTAAACTACACTAAACTGGTTTAAAATTAAACAATTAGGATATTTGTTATAAAGATTGACCCTGTTGATAATCTCACATTGTTCTAATACATTTCCACCCCAAATGAGTTTGAATCTGTTAAACTTTTTATGACCTCAAACCGAAACCGAATAATGGCCTAAAGCGGCAGTTTGACTCCGTTAGAACCCTTTCGTAGGAACAATTGACGGCAAAAAGAAAAAATTGTATGGTTTTTGTTGCTCAAAAGTCGAATCTCGACTGTGCAAGTAGTCTGGATGAGATCAAATTGATTTCCTGAGCTTCTTGTTCATTAAAGTCGTAATATTGCTGCTGCCTATTTTCAAACGATTGTTTCGCTCTTTCTACCGCTTCCATTACATCATTTCTCGACACACATACTCCACCTGTGTTGTCAAAGAGAGAGGTGAGATATAATGAATTATTATCCCATCTTATCTTTGTAAGAATATATGGAACTCCATAATATTACTCTCCAAAAGAGCGTTAGGGAGATAATGAACGGTTCCAACGTATACTGATTAGAAATGGTTCAAGAATAGTTGACATGGGATTCCAACACGGCCCCTCGAATTGGGCTAGACGGGCATAGACTGTATGGAGTGTCGAGTCCCTAGGTAGACCCTGCTCTGATACCATGTGAGAATATGTGAAACCTCATTAGATTACTCTCCAAAAGAGCGCTTGAGGAGAGAAGAAATGTTCCACCATATATTGAAAAGATGGTTCAGGTCTAGTCGATGTGGAACTCTAACATATGCCCCCTCCAACTAAGGCTAGATGAGCACACGTTGTCTTTAGAGTGGCAGACTTTGTCTCTGATACTATGTTAAATATGTGAAGCATCATTATATTA
The DNA here is from genome assembly GCF_001531365.2 of Cynara cardunculus var. scolymus. Lineage (NCBI taxonomy): Eukaryota > Viridiplantae > Streptophyta > Magnoliopsida > Asterales > Asteraceae > Cynara > Cynara cardunculus. The sequence continues at coordinate 2,972,286 of NC_037534.1, read as the reverse complement.
CTATCCAAAAATGTTGATGACCACGTTGTTAATTCGTGTTATGTTTTACCTCTACGTGCAGCAAGAAGAGCGGCTTCATTCGCAATGTTTGCAAGGTCAGCACCCACTAAACCTGGCGTCATTGATGCAACCAGATCGAAGATCACATCTCTATCATCCTCGAGTGGAACCCCTCGGAAATGTATGGCCAAGATTTTCTTTCTTCCATCCTCATCGGGTTCCCTCACAAAAACTTTTCTTGAAAACCGGCCAGCACGAAGCAGAGCTGAATCCAACATTTCAGGTCTGTTGGTCGCGGCGATTACCACCACCTTTTTATCTGATTCAAATCCGTCCATTTCCGTCAACAACTGTCAACACCAAAAGGATCATCAATACAGATCAAGATTATAACTTTATTTTTTAACAGTGGTTGTCCAAACCAGCTTGGCCCCACCTCAACTAATCCCATGGACCCCTGAAGTTAACAGCCAGAAAAACCCTCCGGTGGATTTGACCCAATAATTACCAGGGAACAAACCTAAGGTTTTACCAGTTAGCTACCCTGTTTTCAATATTATAAGTTAAAACAAGTGAAAACTGAAAATGTACTTGGTTTAACGTTTGGTCACCCTCGGTGTTGAAGCCTCTACCACGCTTCAGCCCAACAGCATCAAGTTCATCGATGAAAATGATGGATGGTGCACATTTTTTAGCCTCCTTAAAAAGATCCCTGATGCGACTAGCTCCTCTTCCAACAAACATCTCGACAAATTCACTTGCACAGGTGATGAAAAATGGGACTCCAGCCCGTTCAGCCACCGCACGGGCTAGTAACGTCTTGCCTGTTCCAGGTGGACCGACCAGAAGGATACCTCTTGGTAATTTTGCTCCAAGATTCTCGTAGTTTGAGTCTCCTTGCAAGCATGAAACAATCTACATGATATTTCGTGTGATTAGGAAGAAGAACAAATCCTTAATGAGCCCAGCAAAAGTGAAACAGAGTCATGATCAAAACAATCAAGAACCATTTTCTGAACTAAATTGCGCTGTGTTTCACATTTAGTTGTCAAGGGGGAGGTTCATATGAGAACCGTAAATATTTTGAGAACATGAGAACCAACTATTCATGTTTTATTCATGATCAATGTCGTAATAGATATTCATGATTCATGATGAAAATGCACGATGAAAATGGATATACTATTCAGGGTTATTTATCATGAATAATATATGAAATAGTTGGTTCCTAGGTTCTCAAAATGTTAATGGTTCTCGTTCAAACTTTCCTCATGGTTGTCAAAAAGAGAGAAGTTACCTCCATTAGTTCTGCCTTAGCGGTATCGATACCTTCAATATCATCAAAAGTTACTGTGTCGTTTTTACTAGGCTTTCTTGCTATGGTGCCACCACCGCCTAGCCCATTAGCGACTAGAAAGAGCATAGCCCACGAAGGTGCCTGACTTAATAAAGTTGAAAAAACCCGCCTCCCAGTTGAAGCCAAAAATGGTTCAGGGTCTAATCCATATGTCGTTCCCTTTTCCTTCATCAGATCAAGAAGCTCCCTGTAATCATCATCAATGTATCTTGTAGAAAACTGCCACCCACGATTAGGAACTTGGTTAACAATGAGTTCCTTCTTCTTTTCATCATTATCAATCCTTGATCGGTGTGATTCAGGCAAGACGTCATGTTTTTTTGACAATTTTGTAAGCAGAGTTGCCAACATTTCTTGGAATTTAAACATACCATTTTTTCCTTTCTTTAAGACTTCTGAACTTTCAAAACCTCGTGGCTTACTGTTGTACATTATACGACGTGAGTTTTCCTTGAATTGAACCCTTGTCACACTTCCATCTTGAAGGCCCTTCAATAAGTCCGAATACGGAACAACTTTACACTTTGACCCCTTCGATTTCAAGAACAGATACCACACACCCACTGCCACAGAGATTGAAGCAGGAACAATATTGATCTTCAAGAATGTTTTGAAATCATTCACCTTTGATTCAAGAGAATACCGTTTCCAAATGGATGAAAACCAAAGCTTTGGCCTAAATTTTCTCCATAATTTCCTTTTATGATCATCATCATTTTCTCCGGTTTGCAGATGGGTGTCTTTGTTTTCATTAGTGTCACCCATTCTCTATCTTTAGCACTAAAAAAGACCAATATCAGTGTTACAATCGATAATCGCAAACAGAACATAAATCACAAGAAACGGAAAGGAGAACACGGCCCGTATGTGGTTTAGCAGAAATGCTTACATACAAAAGATGCTGCTAGGCTTTTATTATATATGTGCTTCTTGAATTTTGATACAAAATACAATCATTAAGGGGAAAATGCAGCATTTCTAAAGAACAAAAGTCATACAGAAAGAAGAGATTGGTCATCAACTACCAACACCGAATTGGACTCACGAAGTTGAGGGTCAACTGCAACTAACCATCAGTTTATGCACTTCAATTGCACATAATCAAATATTAATTGGAAAATCCTGCAGCCATTGCTACTGTTAAATGATAAACACTATACCAGATTAAACAAAAATCGAACAAGAAGCATACTCCTGTACCTCAGTTCTGCAATTAGAATCCGCTTCACAAAAAATTGTTCCAAATTAAGAATCCATTTCAGTATAGAATGATATCATTTCCTAAAATCATCCATTCACAATAACATATGTCTATTGTTATTCGATAAATTTATGCTCAAATTTAGTACCAAAATCGTGAAATGATAAGCAGGAGATTGGTATCTGAGAACCAAAACTAGGGTTTCTTCAATAAATTTATGCTCAAATTACACATAATTATGTGCTAATACGCTCAAAATCAATATATAGAAACCAATAATACGCATAAACACACAAAATTAGACGCATAGATGCAAGATTGGAAATAATAACGCTACAAGGATAGTAACACACCTCCGAGCTCAGCTATGGCTCCGGGAATGGCCAGCTAAACAACACCGATAACCGATTAGTAACAGTTTGATGGGGTTTTCCCTTCCAAAAGCTATAATTAGATTAAGGATTTGTGGGAAGAGGATAAGCAGTCTTGAATCTCTGGAAACTGGTTGGGTTGGGTTGGGTTTCTTTCGACACCGGTTAATCGATAAGCATCAAACTTAGATATGGGATTGAAATTGAAGAATTTGGGAATCTTAAGGGTTGGGTTTGGAAATTTTTATAGTTTGCATTTCTATTTTTTTATCAGGCCAACTTGTGCGCACATCGACTGATCTTTGGGATCCTGACGAAACATGATTAGTAACGATGACATGTGAAGAGGATTCCCAAAGATCCAAATCTTATTGTCAATTAATCATTTTAGTATTTTTTATTAAGTGTTTATCGACAAAAGTCACTGTCTTTACTTACCTTATCGACTAACATCCTCAGTCATCAAAATGAATTAATGACAATTGCATTTTCCCTCACTTACCGTGTAAGTTTATGGGTTTTTGTCATGTTCACCTAGTAAAGTAAGTGACACACAATAAACACTAAGTAATTGGTAACCACTCGGTAAACAACTCATAATTTTTTTCTCTATGGTTGGCTTCTTTTGTTTCCGCCGATAATCATACACATTCTCATTCCATCTTAAAATCAAACCTACATCCATAATTAATTTTCTAGTGCAAATTGAACGTCACCTACTTTATTTATCTACCGAATAAAGTGTGTGTATACATATTGGATATTCAAGCGAGAATACATTCGTTTTACGAAAACAAGAGAACACCCTTATCACATGTGACAATACATATGGACTGATGGTGTGTGAGCGACCTCATGCTTATAATTTAGTATTACATGTGTATCAACATGTGATTGATTATAGTTAAAAAAAAAGGTTTATAATTCAAATACATAACAAGCGTCGTGGGGTGATGTAGAAACAAAAAAACGAGTATGGTGTATCTGCTTAAGGCAATATTGGAAATTCTTGGAACATATATTAATAAGTGGATGTTTGGATATTTGTTTTGATATTGATTATTTGATCATTACGATTTAAAGTAAAATAAAAACTTTCTAATGTTTAGATAAATATATTTTGGTTTGGTATAAATTATCTGCTTGTTTAAGAATTAAATATTATGTTTCTACCCACCACAACAAAAATTATTACACGAGTTAAAATTAAAGTTACTTATTTTTTGCTTTCGTTCATGCTCCAACAACACATGCAATGTTGACATACGCTACTTGCAATAGCTACGTCTCCTCGTGAATACATAAGACATCATCGATCATGCTTCACATTTATAATGTTATCCTTCAAGTCAAGATGTTTTGTGTCGTTTAGAAAACTTCTCATGCTCGTTCCAAGCTAAACCCTGTTTCATCAGAAGTGTCAGATCCATGGATTTGTCGTTCTAACCAACATCTTCAAACCTTACGTAATTAAAATCTTTAGGAGTCACGTGATTATTGGTAAAAATGGTATAGTTTTCTACAAACATTCATGGAATACCCACGTGGATCAAAGTAAAACTCAGAAATTTGGGGATCAGGAAGAATCTTGCAAATACCATAAACTTGGGGCATCTCAGTTCCAACGTTTTCGATCTAATACCAGAAAACATTGTTAAATACGTTTTGATTAGAGTGTAGGCTAGAAAGATAGAGTTGTGTATTGGCTTAGTTGACGCATGACAAACATGTCATTTTTCGTTCTTGTTAGCATCGCCTCCCAAATCAAGTGTTATATGAAACTTATGTTATGCATAAGCTCGACCCAGATCAGATTCGCGAAACTTTTTGATGGACCAACTAATGAACCCTTGCGAGTCACATGTCTCTTCTCACCAGATTCAAACAACCACGCACATTTTTCATTCTAATGGTAACATCTTATCTGTTAGCAACATTGACGGTAACTGCAAACCAATATGCATACATACACATACATTAAAACAAAAGGTATCGTGTGCGTACAAAAAAGAGGAGAATGGGTTGTTTTATTAGAACAAACGTTCAAAAAATCCAATACATTGGAATTCTACTTCGTTTCCTTCGAATAATGATGATAGAATTATAAAAGGTTGGGAAAATAAAAAAAAGGTCCGAATAAAAAAGAATGCTCAAGTGATCCATGGAGGTTCATTTCTTCATCCCAGTTGCATCCTTCACTGCCTCGGCTGCATCTTGTGCTTTTGCTTGCAGTTGCTGTCCGGCCTGTAATTTTTTTAATCATTAAATAATTCAATAATTATAATAGTATAAGAGCATTTAGTAATCTCAATTAATTTATGAGTCGTTGAATGAAAGTTAAAGTCAACCTGTTGCATTGACTCTTTGGCAGACTGGGCAGCATTGCTAGCTTGGTCCATCAATTGGTTGCTTTTTTCCTATTTCAACGAAATCCAATCAAATATTATGTTATCGAAAACGATTACAAATAGCTATTGTACAAATTCAACCCCGAAATCAAATCTTTACGAAGGTTTGAAAAGTTTCGGCTATCTGCCATTGATATGCCCATGGTAATACAACGTTGGCATGCTTATATAATTAACGGTTTAAACATATTTTTCAATTATGTACAATAGATAGACAAATATATATAATCTAATGGATCGTAGAATGGAGATTTGATAATCCAACGCTGATAATGAATCAACATAGAAAAATCAGTAACCTCGGCTTGGCCTTTGGCCTGACCAGCTTGGTAATTGGCGCTCTGGGAGTTGTTCATCTTTCTGTTTTGAGAATGCTGTTTGTTTATATAAATACACTGGAAATCTTGAAGGCGAATGGATTGTGTTGATGAGAAACTGCAAAGGAGAGATGGAAATATATATGGTGTTTTGAGGACCAAAAATGGTAAGATATGTAATATTGATACCGAAAGAAGTTCCATAAGCTTCTCCCCATCACTCGCCTTCAATTAACATGTTTTTAGGCATTTGAACAGGGAGGTAACAGGCCCGCAACTTTGTTAGTTTCTATTTTTATCTACTCCAATTAACGAACGGTATTAATAAAATAAGTACCGTTGGTCAGATATCCATAGTAACCAGAATAAAAATCATGAACCATGATGTGCATAAACACATTGAATCTAATATTGGGTCATCATCAAATTCGCATAAAAACGTTATTAACCAACTCAATAAAAGTATAACTTATTAATCGATAAAAAGTTCAATTTAAAACCAACATTTTTTTAATTATTGAAAAAGCTTTCTTTTGGAGAAGGTGTCTTTTAGTAAGTCATAAACCACGTTACAAGTTAGGGATTGTTTGTTTACCTCTTAATAGTTTCATTAAAAAGCAACATCTGAATCGCTAAGAGCTCAATATTGTTCGGTAAAGAAAATCTGCCTCTTAATAATTCTAAACCCCTTTGAATGCTTTTGTATCTTGGGTTTCTTCTAAACTATTCAACGCCCTAATTTCCTTCTGAACAATTACCAAACAATTATATTTTATTTTGCATTACATGATAAGAGTCTCTTAATTATTTTGTACTAAACTATTTAACAACTGTCAAACAGTCCATAACTTTTAAATAAGTTCGAAATGTTTTTCATTCGTTTTCCCTTCAATTTTTCACTTTATAAATCATTTTTATAAATGTTTTTATAGTTAAGATTTTTGAGATTTAGTATTCGAAAACTTAAAAAGCATAAAAAAAAAACTTGAAGTATTTGGTAAAAAACTTGTAGAAATATTAAAAAACTTGATATATAATTTATAAAAACTTAATTTAAAAAAAAGTAGGCCCTATGTATAACCGGTGCTAGTCCGGGCCCGGAAATTTACTAAATATTCGTAACTAATTACGGATCGTTAGGCCGGTCCGTGTCCCAATCGGTCCTGGTTCGGCCAGGCCATACCCATTAGGCCATCTCTACGAAAAGGCATAACAATAACCAATAATTTTATCCGATAAATGAAAAAGAAGACTCTTATCTGATAAATGTTTTCGAACAATCCATTTTAATAACAAAAAATATTACCGTAATTAAAAATAATAACTTTTACTGATAAATACTTACACAACGAACACTTATCGAGTTAACATTTATCCAATAAACGTTGGATAAACCAACCCAAACCCACAAATGATTAGGTTAAAAAAATTCATTCATTTGTTCCCTCGGTTAATTTATTTGATTTCTTTTTAAATCCCTAAACCCACTCCCACCGCCTTACTGCAGCTGGCGGTTGCTTCCAGATACTTCGCCGGCTTCTTTCTCCGGTCGATATTTCTCGACCTCCATTGTGGAATCCGCCATCTCCCTCCGATGTGAACTAGGTGCCAATACTTCATTTCTCTGTTTGACTTGTTTATATTTTCTTCAAGATAATCGGACATTGACAAACCGTGAAGCGCACGCTACACCTTTTTTGCGGCCGTTAAACCCTTGATCACCGGAGAACCGATGGTTATGGCGAACTTACTATGGAAGTCTCCATCGCTGATCCTTCCCTCAGAACCTACAGAACGATCCAGGTTTCGATTTGGAAAGTCTTATTATACACCTCCATCTTCCTCCTTCACACTTTCTCCGTCTCGCCTTGTGCCTTATATGCATGCTGTTGAACCGATATCTGCACTTATTAAGGTTAACGTTTTTTGTAACTGATTTCATTCTTCTGTAGTAAATGATTTCAATCAGTAGTTATATTTTGAAGAATTCTCTGTTTCTGATTTATAGCGATTCCGTGTGTGTTTTGCTCCTTCAGGGAAATTCAGGTTTTGTTGGCAACATGAATAGGATTGATTGCTCTGGCTTCAATTCGTTTTTGTTTTGGGACGACGATCAGAACGACAATAAGGTTTGTGTTGTGGAGTTAAATTTCTTACTGTTCTTTCTGAAATACTTGCAACAATTTGATTCTGCTTTGTGGATTTATACCTATACATGATCAGTGATTCTGATTGTTATTATGAAGTTAAAATGTAATTGGAGGAAGGCGGATGCTGCAGCAGATACAGAAGAGGGTAAGCAAAATCTTCATATCAATTATTTCTTGAGGAATCTGTCTCCATAGTTCATAATGGCTGTTTCTTGCTGCTTCACACCTTTAATCTGGCATCTATGTGATTGATTTATCGTAAATCAATGTTATCACTTGGGAACTTTCTTTAATCACACCATTTGATGTTGTTTCACATGTGAAACGACATGCATGTGAATATGCAAGTTTATAGAGTATTATTTTATATGTGAAACGTTAAGACTGTTTATCCACGATTCATTTCAAGCAGACTGCATACTTTCCTAAAGGGTGCTTATCTGTTTCTTAATTGTGGATGGCTCTTAAAACACGCATATCATACTTCTTATCACCTTCGCCTTCCAGAAAACATGAGACAGTTAACTTAAAATTGTTGAATGATATATTGTTTAGCTTAAAAATTGAAAATTTTGCTACTTTGGTGATTCTGGTACTAAAATTGAAGCATTTCTTGTTCATAGTGCAACATTCTTGTTGATCATTTATACTTGTTTTGCAACTAAAGTTTGGGACTTTCTCTTGCTTTCTCTTCGAGTTTTTTCACAGACACACAATCGAAAAGAACAAATATCCATAGAAGTAAAAGGAAAACTGGGAGTAAACTCCCCGCAAAGCTTTATGCAATTGTAGTTGGAGCTTCTTTTTGTGTCGTATTGGGGCTATGTTCTCGCAGGCTCCCGACGCCACATCCTTCACGCTGTGTGGATGTTCCATATTCTGATTTGGTTGGCGGCATACAAGAGGGGAGTGTAACAAGGGTTCAGTTTGTGGAGAATTCCCGTAAAATATACTTCAATACGAGAACGAAATCTATAGGAGATCAAACCGTTGAAGCTCCAAGAACTGTTTGGCTAGCAAGACGATTAGTTGGGCCTAGTAAAATATTTTTTCCCAAATGGCAGTATCATACAAGAAATGTCGAAGATGATAAATATGAGCTCCTTCGGTTGCTAAAAGAAAAGGGGATCATGTATGGATCAAAGCGTGCACTTCTTTCTGAACCAATGAGGAATTTCTTGTTTATTTTCTTTCAAGTTGCCCCTTTCTGGATCATGGTGTTGCTTACTTGTTATCAGCTCAGTGTTCAACATGATCTTGGGAAATTAACAAAGAGAAAGCCGAGTAAGAAGCAGTCGGTAACATTCGATGATGTAAAGGGCGTTGATGCTGCCAAAGCAGAACTTCTAGAGGTAATACATCTCCTTCTTGTAGGCCACATTATTTTTTGAGCTTATTGTCAGTAATAAGTTAGCTTTTTGAAAAGCTACTTCGATTACATTTCAATAAGCTTGGTGCTTTTTTTCCCACTTTTTTTTACCAACTATTCCCCTTGTATTTTTGCAATTAATTTTTCAACATGGCTCTTTAGGCCATTATATATTGTCATTTGCCTTATCAACTAGTTTTATTTCAAACACGAGTAGTTTAGGAGCTAACTTATCAGATAAGAACTAGCTTATTAGAGCATTTCCCACAGATTCTTCAAAATGGAGATTTTTGAGTTTTTAATCTACTTTTTTGCATCAATAGATCCTTCAAAGCTTTCTGATAAAAATTTCCAAATTTAGAGAACTCTTCAAAATTAAATGTTGGAGAGAGAGAGAGAGGGAATGGTTTTTTATTGCTCTTACAGATGAAGTTGAATGTACTATCATTTCATATCAAATTTATTGGAATATTAAATCTTTTAAATATTTTAATAATATAATTAAGTTGAAATCTCCCATATGGAGAAACCGTTTGAGATGAATAGATTCTTTGTGGCGGTTTTAAGTTTTTCCTTATCCATTTTGAAGAAATTATAGAGAATTGGAGACTTTCTTGGCCAACAACTAGCTTTTCAGCTGACAGCTATTGGTTGGTTTGCCGGACTTGGCCTTAGCATCGAACTGAACTTTGAGTTAATGAATTTTGCACTTTCACTTTTGTAGATTGTCTTGTGCATGAAAGGAGACAAAAGATACATGAAACTCGGGGCAAAACTACCGAGAGGTGTGTTATTATCAGGTCCTCCAGGAACAGGGAAAACATTGCTGGCCCGTGCTGTGGCCGGAGAAGCTGGGGTGTCGTTTTTCTCCATTTCCGCTAGTGAATTGGTGGAGGTTTTTGTCGGTAGAGGAGCTGCTCGTGTTAGAGATCTTTTTCGTGAGGCGAGGAAGAATTCACCATCTATCATCTTCATTGATGAGATAGATGCCGTTGGGGGCCAACGTGGGAGAACATTGAATTGTGAACGTGATCAGACGCTAAACCAAGTAACCATTACTTTCGTACTTTTAAAATTTTGGGTTCTTTAGATGAATAACCTTCTGAATGAATGACTATCTGACACATTTAAGAACGTCTATGCCTAACATTAGGGTGCGTTTGGTACACTAGACACGAAACAGTTTCACATTTGTCAGGCCTCTTATGTGGAACAGACATGAACACTCTATGTGGAATAGACAGGAACACTCTTTATGTATAACAAACAGAACAGATGTGTTCCACCCCCACCCCATGGAACAAAGTGGAACAAGGTGTGTTCCACCCCCACCCCATGGAACAAAGTGGAACAAGGTGTGTTCCACCCCCACCCCATGGAACAAAGTGGAACAAGGTGTGTTCCACCCCCATCCCATGGAACAAAGTGGAACAAGGCGTGTTCCACCCCCACCCCCACCCCATGGAACAAAGTGGACATACCTATATTTTACCAATATAATCTCAAAATAAAACCTAATTATTTTGTAAAACATCAAATATGCCTCTTTCTCTTTATATTTTATTCATTCTTTAAATTTTGTTTATTGTATTTTATGTTAAAACGTCAAGTATGCCTTTGTCCTCAAAATGTTATTTTTATATTGGTTTCCATGTTTTGATTAATTTATGTAATTTATTAAACATTAGTAATAAAAAATTAATATAGAAAAGGTACAAAACAAAATTTAGAAATTACATGAACATTTTATTTTGGTGTCATTTTAATCGTCTTAATGAAACTTTTTATTGATATATTTTGTTATTAAAATTATTTTTATAAATATAATGAATTACATAAAATTAATCAAAATATATAAACAACTCATTAGGGTAATCAGTTAAATACTGAACAACGATTTAATCTTGTCCGGTCTTGATGCTAAACGCACCCTTAGGGACATATAAAAATACCTCAAAATTTTTCACAAGATCATGCATCTAAAAAAAGTTTGAGAAGGTTATTTTCCAAATAATTCTTTCATTTTTGAGGTCAAACTACTATACAATATATTTGACACGGATCCTTTTATATATGTGTTAGCTTTTGACAAATATGGATGGGTTCGAGAAAGAGGAAAGCGTGGTGGTTATCGCTGCTACGAACCGACCCGAAACGCTGGATTCAGCTCTGATGAGACCGGGCCGGTTCTCGAGGAAAGTTCGTGTGGATGAGCCAAATGAAAGTGGTCGGAAAGACATCTTTGAACTGTACTTGAGGGATGTCCCAATGGAGGACAATAATAAGGAAGCCGTTTGCAAGATTGTTGCATCGCTCACTCCAGGGTTCGTAGGGGCCGATCTCGAAAACATAGCCCGAGAGTCCGTTCTCCTTGCTGGTAGAAGAGGTTCAATCTAAACCCGTTAAATGACCTTATAACATGTTCTTTTTAAATTCATGACCTTCTGGCACTAGTTAATTTGAATGTTTCAAAACTTGTCGGAAGGTAATATACCGTGAAATTGACCAAAATAGTCGATCTTTTTAACCAAATTCACTTTTAGCCACTTTTGGCATGGAATTCCCAATTTTAGCCAAAGAAAGCGTTTGCGTAAAGCTTATTTTTTTGTGCAAATGGGGATCCTTACGCAGATTACACAAATTTGCGTAAAAGATTTCTTTTTCTTTTTTTTTAAATTATCTGAAAATAGGCTTTACCTTTGCCTAAACTAGGGTAAAAAGTGAATTTAATTAAAAAAAAAAAGGCTAAAAAGTGAATTTAGGCAGAGAGATTGACTATTTTGCTCAATTTACCTCATACATGTATATAAAGCAGTTTGTATTTGAAATAAATTCTCTCTCTCTCTCTCTATATATATATATAAAGCAGTTGACAGGAGGTTGTTTAGCTGAATAAACCCCCGATATAAACGATCCCAAATGATTTAGTTTCAACGCGTGATGTTCTTTTTAATAACGTACGTTATCATGGTATTTTTTTAGGTGGCGAATTTGTGACGGAAGACGATATACTTGAAGCTGTTAATAGAGCCAGAGGTGAAGTTCATGATTATGCTACACCATTTTCATTCCGACCAACACCTGAAGATCGTGTGCAGATGGGGTTTGGATTTTCGAATTGATGGAGTTGGATTTGTATTTATATATTAATATTTTTATTGTTTTTTTCTTTTTTGGATGTTTTAATTCGAATTATTATTCATTGTTTATTCAATATTTAAATTATTATATGATATTTTATTTAAAATGTAATACAAAATCATTACGGTTCTGTTATGTTATACTGATGCTTGAATCATATTAGTCTCGATGTCGTTATTGTCGTGTGGGTGCATGTGTTTTGGGAATTCGCACATCAACCAAGGCAAATTTCGCAAATTTGGTCATTTCAGCGTTAGAGCACGATCTGGTTTTGGAAAAAGCTGATGTACGGGTTATCGGTTTGAATCTTGCCAGAATTTTTTGTTGTTATCTTAAGGCTTCATAAGATTAATCCATGTATGTGCAAGCTGGTCTGGACCAGAGATATAAATGATGCGAGTCGAGCTCAGAGGTATAAATGATGCGAGTCGAGCTCAAGTACCGACATACTCGACTCGAACTCGATAGTAATTTATCAAGTTCGAACTTGACTCGAAAACTCGCAAGTAGTTAAAAACTAAACTCGACTCGTGCTCTATTGCAAATTTTTAAACTTGAACTCGTTTGAAGCTCGAACTCGAACCAAGTTCGAACCATTCTCACCGACTGAAATTTATATAAATTTTAGGACATTCTCTTAAAAATTATAAAACAAATTTTAAGATGTTCGGTTAAATTTTAGAAAACTAAAGGAATCCACCTCAAATTTTATCTTCAAAAAAACAAAATTACAAAGTGCATTTATGTCACTCTCTTTTTATAACACCTCTTCACCGTTCCTTTACTATTTCTCTTCCAATGTGGAACATATTCACCAACATTTTTATAGTTTTTTTTTTCTAATTATGATTTTAATTATAAAATAATTGATTAGTTTTTATAGTTAAAAAATGCATAATTTTGTTCAAATATCTAAAAATGTAAGACATTTTCATTATATTATATTTTACAAATTATATTATAAAATTGATTAAGCTAATTATATATATATATATATATATATATATATATATATATATAATCGAGTATCTCACGAGCTTTTCGAGTCGAGTATTGGATAGCTCGACTCGTTAATATTTCGAGTCAAGCTCGAACCTATTTGAGTCGAGTATTGACTGAGTCGATCTCGAATAGCTCACGAGCTGTCTTGTATCGTTTATACAGCTAGTATGAATATCCACAATTATTAAAAAATTGCCAATTTTACCTCCCAAACCAAGTTTGGACACATGTCCATAGTTTTCCAACTATTCTCATTTCATAAATATCGTCCACTAATTCAAATATATATAAATAGAAATAACATAACTGTCTATCGTGTTCCCTTACTGTTCAAATGCCTAAAAACATGCAAAGTGAAGGCGAGGGTGATAACGAGAAGTTTATGGAACTTCTTTCGGTATCAATATTAGACATATTGCCATTTTTTCCGTCTTCAAAATACCATATATAATTCCTATCTCTCCTTACCTTCTCATCAGTACCATCATTTGATCTTTGAGATTTCCAGTGTAATTATATAAACAAATACCAACCTCAGAAAGAAAAATGAACAACACACAGAGCGCCAATTTCCAAGCTGGTCAGGCTAAAGGCCAAGCAGAGGTAACTAATCTCCCTAGGTTGATTCAGCACCAACATCAGATAAAACAAAGATTTATCGAATGTTCATTCAACGGTTCATATATATGATTATGTGATCGTGTTTAACGATTATAATATTATACTCGAATCTTCGCGTAAACGATCTGATAAATATGTGTTCTATTAAGCATCTCCGTTTAAAATCCCATGTTTGAATTAAGCATCTCTGTTTAAATCTCATGTTTGATCCTTGCTCGGTAAATTACTGTTGGTATGCTAACGACAGATAGCGAAGCTTTTCAAACCTTCAAAAAGATTCGATATTTGCAATTAAATCTTTGTACAGTAATGACTTATAATCTTTTTTACAAATATAATATCTGATTGTATGTTGTTAAAATACGTGATTAGGAAAAAGGAAGCCAGTTGATGGACCAAGCTAGCAATGCTGCCCAGTCTGCTAAGGATTCAATGCAACAGGTTCACCTTTAATTTTTATTTAACGACCCAAAAATTGTTTTATTTGCTATTGAATTAATTAATGATCGAAAAAACTGTAGGCTGGTCAGCAACTACAAGCAAAAGCACAAGATGCGGCACAGGCAGTGAAGGATGCAACTGGGATGAACAAATGAACCACGATGGATCTCTTCGCCATTATATTTCATTAGGACCCTTTTTATTTCCTCATTTTTATATTTTTATATCATTATCATCGAATGAAAAGAAAAAAAAATCCCAATGTATCGGATTTTTCTAATGTTTGTTCTAATAAAATAACTGGTTCTTTTTTTTTTTGGCTGTACCTAGTACAAGTGTTTTAGCGTATGTTTAAATATTCATTACCTATGCACGACTGGATGAAGGATCGTGTAAGAATAGAAATTAGAGTGAGAAGTGTAAGAAGGGATTTGGATCCTTGATCACTTTTAATTCCAAAACAAACCCATGAATTGCGTTTTAAAAGGGAATTAATCTAGTGTATCTCATTAATATTGATCTAGTGATTATCTTCAATTAGGATGATCCAAGGGTAGAGATCTATTCTCGCCCTTCTTACCATAACTTTCATTCTCATCGGAACACAACCTTGTACGACTGCCATCAACGTTACTTTCTGATAATTTGGCAGATGAGAATGAAGTATGTTTGTTACATCATTTCTTTATATATTTGAAGGGCAAATTAATTGTTCTTTAAATTATACATACGAATATAATATTTATTTTTTATTACGAAAAATATATATGATATGTAGTAATTGTTCTCGATAACATGTAAATTTTGATTACTTGTTATGGTCTGCAGTTGTTGTAACGGTGTAGAAAAGACGAGATGACTCATGATAGTTCGTGAGTTCCATCAAAAAGCTTGACGAGTTTAATCCAAGCTAAACTATCTATAACAAGACTCAGGTTCAACACGTTAAACCCATAAAGCTTTTCCGACCCAAAACGTAATTGTACTTTTTTGCCCCTTTTTACGAACATATTATTTATAGTTTTTCTAAAAACATTTATACTGAACTTTGTACGAACCTGTTAAACTCGTATTTCAAAGAGCTTATGGAATCCAAGGTTGTATGTGCAAAGCCAAGGTTTAAGTGTGTATCGACTTATGCAAATTTGGCTAAAATTTGAGAGCCAATTATGAATTTTTAAAGTCGTTATTATAACTTCAATAATCAAAATTATGCAAACGGAAATCATGCATAAAGCATCTCCAATACACTCGTTACATTAATTTTCATTATCCCGCTCTCTACATGTAAAGAGCTCCTTATAAAAAATTATATATTATTTTATTATTCACGTATGCATATTATGTAATATTTTATTTGATTTTATCCAAAAAAAATAAAATATTATTAATAGGACTGGAAATAAAAATCCAATAGAATGGAAATATAAATGAATAAATTGATGCTGTTTGGTTAAATCGGTATAATTAATGAAAAATCATTTTAAATAATATTTTTTAATACAAATATATTCCGTCTGACTTGAAAATACAGGAAAAAAAATTCATGCATCATCAAGAGATCGAGCGACAAACGGGAAAAAAGGACTGGGCAGAAATAAAATTTTCATTCTCGCAATTTTGTCGGGTATGAAAATTAATAGATTTGAGGTAATGGACTCGTTATATAATATCAAACTAAACCACGTATTTCATTATCATTCTCAAGAGGAACGGGTAGAAATAAAATTTTTATTTCCCCCAATTTTGTCGGGTACGGAAATTAATGGGTTTGGAGTGATGGACCCATTATATAATATCTAACTGAACCACGTTTTTCAACGGGGGCGAATCTAGTGCATGGTGGTACGGGTCCTAGGCCCCCAACAAACGCACCAATTTTAAAAAGAAAAGCTATAAAAAGATTTGTTTAGTAAAATTTTCTATTGTGCGACCAACAAGAACTAGGCAAGAGCCCCTAACAAGAACAAGACAAGACCCCCTACTTGATATCTTGATTGTTAATTGGTTCATTTGCAGTACACACTGATATTTTTGTTTAAAATATAAAATATAAAAAATATACATCTCGACGAATTAGTAAAAAATCAACTGAAATCGACCTGAATAAGTTATCTTTATTCGGTTAACCGAACCGTTTAAGCCGAAAAGGAAAACCCAAAACCGTTTTCATCCAGATGAATTATTTGGTTTTGAATTTTTTTTTTCTACACCCATAAGTGTGCCCCCAACTATAAAAATTTCTGAATCCATCACTGATTATCATTATCATTATCATTCCCAGGGCCGGCCCTGGCCACGTGCAGCCTATGCGGCCGCACAGGACATCAAAGCCTAAAGGGGCATCAAGTTGTCATTTATTACTAGTTTTGAGTTTAATAATTTGGGAATTGGACAACTGAGCTTTAACTATAAAAACAGACTCAAGGCATAGTAGTGATGAATATTGAATGCATATCGTAGGAAAAAGTTGGAAAGGTGGAAAAACATTTGTTTGGGAGAGTTTTTTCGCAGATGTAAGGAGCGTTTTTTTAGTTAGAAGGGACATGTTTGAAAAAAAAAAACTTGGCATTCTATATAAAGCTCCCCCTAGAAGCTTATTGGATAAGTCACTTTCTTACGAAACTATCATGCATAGTTGAGCGAATAAGTTGTTAGTTCCATTAAACTTATTAAGCTGCTAACAGATTAGCCCTTAGCCTTTAGTCGTTAGACCTGTAACTTTTGAGTTTTACTTTTTGCTTCCTATGACAGTAATTTGGATGTTAATTACTATTTTAGTTAAAAACTAATTATAGTTTTTCTTGTCTTTGAAGTCCCATATATTAAAATAAAGTTTCTGTTTTGCTAATTTCAATTTGGAAAAGGAAAAATTGGAAAAGAAGGAAGCATGATTTTAATCCAGAATTTATTCTCTTATATTTTGTATTCAAGGTTTTGGTTTTTGTGTCCCCCCTTTATTGTATTTTTTTTATTATAATTAATAAAAATCAACATGAGGATGAGATATTTAGCTTGAATAGTTTCTAAACTTTTTAAAAAATCGCATGTTTCGTTATTTCTTTGACTTAAAAAAAATAGACTTAGAAACATTTTTATTATTTTCACACAGAACATCAAAAATCTTAAAACCGACCTTGATCATTCCTTTCCGCTCAATATCCTCAACCAAACGCCTCCTTGTTTACCTACATTAGCTTAAATGCAGGGAGCAGAATTAACCTGAAATATAATAAACCGGGTCGGGTCGGGTCGGTTTTGGAGGAAGCATGCATAGAAGTAATCATGATCCATAGGACCTAAAAGCGTATCCGAGTCCGATTCACAAAACCCCTCTTTTCCATCAGCCGAAATCTCTGTTGTATCCTAAAACCCCAAAAACCAGCAATGAGAAATCAATGGCGTCTCCTCTTTCAACGATGCAAACCTGTTTCTGAGCTTCATTTCAAGGTACAATCATCAACTACCGTTCCTCTTTCTCATCATCGCACTTTCTATTCACGTATCCCTCAATCGGGTGCACCTCAAATTCGTTTCCAAAACCCTAGTTTCCCTCGGTTATTCACTTCGTCATCTGAACTCGCTGTTGAACAAAACAAAGTCTCGGATCAATCTGTTATTACATCAGCATTGATTGAACTGTATTCAGATCCAGTCAAAAGTAATGAAGATGTGATGCTCGAATTGAGGTCAAAAAAGGACCTAGCTAGTGATTATGTTAACGAACTTTTTAATAATCGCGGTTCTGAACCTGGAGCTGCTAAGATTTTTTTTGATTGGGTTATGTCTAAGGAAGGTGATAATTTGAGCTCCAATTCATGTAATCGGATGTTGGGGATGTTGGGGGCAAATGGGTTGGTGAAAGAGTTTTGGGATTTGGTTGAGATTATGAAGAAGAAAGGGTATGGAGTGAAGAAGGGTGCGTCTGTTAGAGCCATGTCAAAGTTTGAGGAGGAAGGCATGGAAGGTGATGTGCAGAAGTTGAAAGGTTTGTTTGCATTGGGGTCAGTGGATGATTCGGTCGAGAAAGCTAGCTCTAGAGTTTGTAAAGTTATTCGACAGGTACCGTGGGGGGATGATGTTGAAACAAAGTTGCAGGAGATGGGTGTTGTGTTCTCGGGTGATCTGGTTAAGGCGGTGCTGGAAAATCTTGGAACAGAACCTAATAAAGCAGTTATATTCTTTAGGTGGATTGAGGAGAGTGGCTTATATAAACATGATGAGAAGACTTATAATGCTATTGCAAGAGAGTTGGCTAGAGAAGATTATATGGACAAATTCTGGAGGTTGATTGATGAAATGAGGACTGCAGGGTATGACTTGGAGAAGGCTACTTATATTAGAGTTCTGAATCAATTTGTTAGGAAAAAAATGTTGAAAGATGCAGTTGATTTGTATGAGTTTGCTATGGGTGGAAATATTAAGCCCTCGGTGCAGGATTGCCCCTTCCTTTTGAGAAAAATAGTGACCAGTAATGAGTTAGATATGGATTTGTTTTCCAAAGTGTTAAGGATTTATAAGGAGAGTGGGAATACACTTACGAATACTGCATTGGATGCTGTTCTCAAATCTTTAATGAGTGTTGGTAGATACGGGGAGTGCAACAAGATCCTGCGAGCAATGGAGGAAGTTGGTTTTCTTATTGGTGAAAAGTTGCAAGGTAAAATTGCTTTTCAGCTCAGCAAGGACAGTAAAACAGAGGAAGCAAGTGAGTTTCTTGATTTGATGGAAGCATCCGGGACTGCTCCAAGTTACAAAACTTGGGGATCTCTGATTGAAGGATACTGTCTTTCTGGGCACCTGGATAAAGCTTGTGATTGTTTTCAAAAGATGATTGAAAAGGAAGGCTCCTCAGGTGCTGGCTATGCATTGGAAATGTTGATAAGTGCATTTTGCTCCAAGGAAAGAGCAGCCGAAGCTTACAAACTTCTGTCGGAGGTGGTCATTGGGAAAGGAGTTGAGCCTTGGCATACTACATACAAGTTGTTAATAAGCAAGCTATTGGATAATGGGTTATTTAAAGAAGCTACTAACCTTCTTCCTCCCATGAAAAATCATGGATACCCGCCTTTCTTGGATCCATTTGTTAAATCTGTTGCAAAAACTGGGACTACTGAGGATACTCTTATGTTCTTGAAAGCAATGACTGTGAAGAGGTCACCATCTACAGCCGTCTACATGCGTGTCTTTAAGGCATACTTCAAGGCTGGAAGGCACAGCCAAGCCCAAGATCTTCTTTCAAAATGCCCACGCTATATCCGAAGCCATGTAGAAGTTTTAAATCTCTTTAGTTCCATGAAATGTGTTAAAGAGAATGCTGCCTCCACCCCTGTGGCTGCATGATGATCAAGATATCTTGTTTATGGTTCCATTTTTTTGGTATTAGAAGTTTAAAGGTTTCTCCCTTAACTTGTTGATTGTTGGATACAATCCGCATAGCTTTTCTTTTTTGTTAAGGCAGCATCTAATTTCAATAATAGTTTCCTAAGCTCATTTATAGTTTGTATTATTTTCAAGTGATGTTAAACAAAGGTGCATGATGCTGCCTTGCTATGTTTCTACGATCAATCTTGCATGCAAACGACATAGATAGCACAATTTTATATATTTGATCATTCGTAATTGGCTATCGTGCATTCTCTTCCTAAGGTGTAAGTACTGCTACCATTGCCCCAAAGCCATACACTACTCTGTTAATAGCTGTTTTTAAAAAGTACTATCCAACATGATTATTAAGACATAAAGATACATATAGCTGAATGAATGTTGGAAAACCTAAATTCTTCTTTATTCTAATCAAGGTGATCCATAATTTTTACTGAGGCTATAGGCTTTCTTTACTCCTTATACTATATGTTATTGGTTGATATCGTTGCCCAAAAGTATGCATCATTTTTTGTAAATGAAGCACTTTTTAGGCAACTCTGGATCAAATATGTTCTTTATGCCAGTTCTTCGTCCTTCTTTCTTTCATGTCATTTTCTTTCTATCTTTCCTTGTTGCATCCCTTCTCTGGTTGAAGATCAGAGTCTTATGACCTCTGGTTTTAACTGCTGTAGTATGTGTTATGTGCTACCTGAAACAGGGAACTGGTGATTAAAACACAAATCCAACTGTAGAAATGATTTGAAGTCAGGCTTGCCTTCTACATGTAATCTATGGTCAGGTAAGCTTGCTCTACACCCACTTCTGATTTCAGCAAGTGTTACTTGCAGTCAGCAGCCACAAAATCATTTTGTTTGTGTGTCTGCATCATTTATCTAAAGATAGATGGTTTTGACTTGTTGACCTATGTCAATATTGCATTAGCTGCAGAACTCAGGGACCATATATTTTTTGTTAGCGTTCTTCATCAAGAATTTCAAAGTTGGTAAGCCTGCCTGCCCTTTATCCTGTGTTGGTTGATGGGTCATTTCTATAAATGACTTTAAATGAGTTTTCAATTAAGAGCATGACCTTTTATAACTTCATCTGACATGCCATGGCTAAAATCAGCCTGCTCCTGTCAAAACTTAGAAATACACTAGAGGATCATTTTGCAAAACTAGCTTCTGGAAAAGGCAAGCTAATTGCCCGTCAGTTTATCCACTTGACCCCTTCCCTTTCAGCATCTATTGTGTTCCATTCAAATTTCAATGAGTTAAAGATGACTGTTCTTGATGAAACTCCACTCAGTTTCGCATTCTTTATGGCCAAATTTTATCATTATGGTTTGATAAATGCATATTCTTTGGGGGTAGAGGTTAGCTCTGCATAACGTCATACCCTTACCGGACCCCACCTATAGGTGGGAAAATCTTATTATGGTCTGATATGAAGATTCTTTGGGGTAGAGGACCCACCTTAGGGTGGGATATACTGGGTTCGTTTGGTTTTGGTTTATGCAGATTCTGTGGTTTAGCTCTTTGTATTCTCAAGTATAATCGCATCAGGTACGTTCTTGATTCTTCCAGCTGGAATGAGTTAATCTGTCATAGTCATTGTTTCCTTTCTGGCAGCTCTTCCAAGCCTGCTTTGGAGTCCCCAAATCACTGAACTGAATTCATCAGGTTGTTACTTTACTGCATCTCCTTTCAGGAAAATGCTGTATAGCAAATGGAAAACCATATGCTATCTTCACTTCCTCAAATGGGATAGTGCATAAATGTGTTGTACTATATGCTGCTAGACTTGTAACAAGTTCTGCATAATGAATTAAACTAATCAGGTTATGCGTTCAAGTGACAAGGCTAGCTGTGCATCAGTAGTTGTACTTCCTCTCTAGTTACCCAGGTTTAAGAACTTGAACGGGAAAAGTCCGAGAAACTTAGCGGATTTTTCATATTCTGAACGATTAAGCACCTGGACATTCTTTTTAACAAATAAATCGTTGCACTTACAGAATAAGGGGCCGTTTACTAAATGCTTACCCGGTAAGTGCTTACTGGGTAATTTTCCTTATCGGATGAACATGACAATAGTCACAAATCTTATCCGGTAAGAGCAATGATAGAAATGAGGCTATTTGTATGGATTAAAGTAGTCTGTATGGATAAGTTAATAAACATTTTAAATAAGCAATTGCAAACACCCCCTAAGTACTGTATGGATAAGGCTATTTGTATGGATTAAAGTAGTCTGTATAGGTTGAGAAAGTTTTTGTTTAGGAAGGTTGTTTCATAGAAGAAAGGAGTGTGTGTTTTAACTGGGAGGGGCAACTTTAGAATTTTTTTAGCTTTTTGCATAAAGCTCTCCCTATAAGCTTGTTAAATAAAACACTTTATGTATCATTAAGTCACTACTAAACAATCATGTATAACTGACTGAATAAACTGTGAGTTCTATTAAGAGCATTTACAATGTTGAGGTTTTAACTGGGGGTTTTCATAGCATTTTCATTTCACGTCATCGCCACCTCAACAGCTTAAAAACCTCAACAGTACCTCCACTAAACCAAAAACCTTACTCAAGCTTTTTCAAAATTTTCAGGGTCCCACCATTTTAATTATATATATATATATTACAATATTTATTTATTAATTTTATTTAAACATGATTACTTTAATTATATTAATAAATAAGACTGATTGAATACGAGAACCTTTGAAAAAAACAGGTTGTGCAGTTACGACTTATGATGAAAAACCTCACTAAAAACCTCCAATAAAAAAGTGGCCACTATGTTGAAAAGAACCTTAAGTGAAAAACCTCCTAAAAAGCACATAGTGGATGCTCTAAACTCATAAGCTGCTAACAAACAGATGTATAAATTTCTTTATTCAGAAAAATGTCTGTGAACTTAAACACTCAAAAATATAAAAGTCTGGTGGGTTTTTTCGGTTTTTTCGCAACTTCAAAATACCAAAGATGTCGGTAACACCCATGAGGATATACACTGTGCATCAGAACTTGTAATGCTCGAATATTATTCCGCTTCACTGTTCTTGATTCAATTATTTGTTTTTCAAATCTCCCATCTCTTTCAGACTTTTTGGTTTCTCAGATTATGGATGAACACCGAAAGCAACTCATCGTTCACTTGTTTACGAGCCATTCTGGTGATTTGACGTGTGGTCCGGGGACTCATCGTGAGCAAACCGCAATGAGGGTGACCAAACAAGCTGGTATGAATAGGTTTCTTGTCTCTTGCCACAGTTTCCCTTTTTTGCAATTTTGATTCTTGATTTACATAACAGTGAGGTACAACCTTTAATGCATGAGGTACAAGTCATTATAGTATATGAAAAAAAGGGGGATTTTGGGTGAATTTTGTGTTTGTGATGGGTGTAAGTAATGTTGGAATGTAGCTAAGAAATAATAGGACAAATGATGTTGGAAGAGTGGATATGACAAGACAGATGGTAATCAACTTGCCATCATTAAGCAATTAACCTAACTTTTGAATTTGACCCATAAAGCATGAATGCTATCTACTGTTTTCTTGATTTTTAAAGGATAATTCAAGAAAATGGTTTGGGAAATTGATCAAAATAGTCGGTATTTTCGGCTAAATTCACTTTTGGCATGGATTCCTAATTTAGCTGAAGATATTTGCATAAAGCTTATTTTCATATTTAAAAAAAAGAAAAAAAAATTATTTTTGCAAATTCTTTTTTTAATTTGAAAGCAAGTTCTATGCAAATGTGTTGATAAACTCTGACTAAAATAAGATTTTGATTGAAAAATGATTAAAAAGTGAATTTGGTCCATCTGGTTTGTTGGAAGTAATATTACAGTTTTAAAATTACAAGACGACCATCGTGGTTTACAAAAACATCTGGATATAATACCTCCTCCTAACGACTATTATTATTATTATTACTTGTAAATATGAGACATTTTTGTCATTTTTTTTTGTCTTTATCTGATTAAAATACATTTTATGATTTCGGCTCTATGGTTTTTTGTTGGATAAAATACAAAAAAAAAAAAAAATCATAAAGAACGAAAATGTTTATCATGTATTGGAATTTTTTAAACAACCGTTAACTAAAGGGATCAAAAAATGTGGACGTTTTTATAAACCATGATGGTAATCTTGTAATTTTTAATGTAAGAACGAAAAGTGTTATTTTTGACAAACTAAAGGGAACAAATATATAGTTTACTCCGATAATAATAAAGCAAAAGTTGAAGAACCAATGTCTTTGTTGGACCACTTCATTGCTTGTACATCAAAGACTTCATATTATTTTTTTTCTTCCTATTTTTGGTACAAATTCATGGATAATGAAAGCTCTCTTATCCAAAAGTAACATGTGTTTTTAGGAATATTGTTTTTAAAGTATATAATATTTATATACAATAAATAAACTCGCACACTCTCTTCACATTTGGTGAGGTTTGAACCTCTGACCTCTCAAGAAGCCAATGGTTACGATACTGATAGGCCAAAGACCATTTGGTGTTTTTAAGAAATATATTTGTGGAAAGGAAATGAGATTGATTTTGTCTAAATCTGATTCTAAAATAATTTTGAACAATATTTATTTAAAAGATCTGGTAACTGAATTATGTTTTTTTAAATAAGAAGTTTTGAAATTAGTTTATCAATATAAGAACGAATACAACAATTGTTCCATTTATATGATATGCCCTTGTGAATATTATCAAACTATTGTAGTTATGTCACTTGTTGAACCGTAAAAATTATGAATATCAGATAATTATGGATTCATGTTGATTTAAATCAAGTTCAGTTTAAACAACTTCAAAAAATATGATAAAATTAATAACGTATATATTACATCACTCGCCAGATCAACATGATAACCGGTTAATGTTTCAAACGATTACCTGGGTACTTAAATATTTAAAACTTTATACGAAAACGAAACTCTTAAAAGTACGTTACCCAAAATAAAAATCAAGTTAAAGTACGTTATTTTTTCATGCAATTTACCCTATAAAGTAAATGTATTTTTTCATTTACAACTATTTTGGTAGATCATAAATGAATTCCTTCACAAAACTGATTAACCCGTTTTGTATTTTCTTATAATTTCAAAGTCTAAACTACATAAGTCCTGTATGAACTTTTTAAGATAAAAATAACATTTAATTTATCGTATACCGTAAAATATATAATTAATAATATATTTTTTTTTAAACATTATTTAACAAAGAAAAACATGATACCAATTATTTAGTTCATAGTTTAAATGGTACCAACAATTTGATAGACAAAATAATCTTGAAGTGGGGTATTGGTTTCAAGATTGGTAAAGTGATTGAATTGAAGGGAGAAAGTGGATTTGGTTGCTTTACCCTTTCATCAAATCTATATAATTCTCTCCCTCTCTTGCTTCTTTTACTTTTACTTTTACTTTTACTTTTACTTCTTCACCAACTTTCACCTCTAATCAAAAAAATTACCACATGGTTAAAAAAAATTACTTTTTAATGACTTCCAAACTTTGTCTTATAAAATAGTGAAGAAATTGTAACTCAACAGTTACACTTTTTCTTACAGTTTTTGGTATTTTCTTTTACACCCAGATGAGAAGTGGGCTTCTCTGACCACAATAAATTGAGACGCTGTAGCTTGCTGCATCGCAAGTCAAAGCCACAACTTATGGCATCGCAAAGAAAAAGTGTCTTGCGGCGTTGACTTGCAGTTTCTTGGTTGTGAGAAAAAGTTTGGAGGTGATTAAAAAGTAAAAGTTTTTTCACCATGTGATTATTTATGATAATAACCTGCCTCAAGGGTTGTATTTTATGTATAATCTTTTATGCATAATATACAGTCAAAGAGTAACTCACAAGTATTGATGGTAAGATATCAAAGAAGTCCTAATGTACAATCTTATATGCATAATGTACAAGTCATGATAGCACGATTTCTCTTCTATTGTTCGATAATGAGGATAAAAATTTATCTGATTTGAAATTATACAGAAAGATTGTTAACCAAAGTGTTGTTTTGAGGGGAAAAGACAAATTTGCCCATTGGCTTAAAAGGGAAAGGACAAATGATGCATGGGACTCAACATCTTAGTTTAGGTGCAAAATGGTCCCAACCCATCTTAACTTGAATTTGATCAATACTTATGAATGAATTTTATTTGGTTTTCAAGAAGGAAGGGACAATTTTGCCCAGCTGTAATAAGCCAATGCCATGGGGACATTTTTGTCATTTTCCAAAATGAAGGCACTCTTGTTTCCTTCTCTATGTTTGGTCAATTCATTCTGCCTTTGTTAGATTCTTTCTCAATTGTCTCTTGGGACATTTGAGTTATTCCATTGATGATGAATTCTTAAACTCATAGATATAATAACTTGTATATAAATCTGTACGATTGAAGAAATGATTTAAAACCAGTGTTCCAAAAAACTCATTGCAACAAACGTGTGACAGACCATGACTCAAGACTTGTGTCTGACGTCACATTAAGCCATGACATTGAGCATGTAGCACGTTACGGCTTAATGCACGGTTTTGTTAATGCAGTATATGATTATTTTTACCGTTTTAATGTCTTACTTGTTAGTTTTTAACTAAAACCTAATTTAAGTTCTTTAATATCATTAACTCATTCAGTAATGGTAGAAAACATATGTTTATATATATATATATATATATATATATATTACGGTATAGAGATTTTCCACCATATTTCACACAATGAAAAACGTTGTAGCCTTGTCATCACGTCAAGCTTCATGCTATTTAAAATCTTGCTTAAAACAAGAAACAACTGCCTGCCATGATTCACTATGCTACTTATTAAATATATGTATGTATCATTATAAGAATTGAATTCAAAACTTACACATAGTTGTTAGATTTTAAAAATAGTTTAAAGGGACTGGAATGTCATTAATGAATCCTGAGGGACTAAAAAAGTAAAGTTAAAGTTTTTTTTGGGAAACAAAAGTAAATATGATGATCATCGTGACATCCACGCAAACGTACAACTCGTACAACGTCAGGGTACAAACTACAAAGCTTGCTTTTCCACAGACTAATTTGTCTCTATATGTGTGTATTTTTTAAATATTTACACTTTCACCCCTCCCAAATTATGGATCATTATATTTGGTCCTTTTGCATATCCTAATTGCACAATTCACCAAGCCATTCATTCATTTGGACACCCTTTTGTCTTAACTTTATTACTCCAACTGTAGAATACCGAAATATTTTTTAAGCCGTTGAGGTCTTATGTTGGCCAGAGATGAAACATAGGGGTGTTCCAATCTTTTTGGAGATCCTGTTTCGCCTGTACCAAGAGTACAAGTCAAAACAGTTTAAAATAACAAAGTAATGTATGAGAGTCTTATGATTGGGAACCAGCGATCGTTTAATTAGCTAAAAGAATTACATTCTTCGAAAGCCAGAATCTTAAAACCTTAAAACGACAGAGTCATATTCTTCGAAAAGTAAAATTTAAAATCTTTAAATCAGCTAAAAGAGTAAAAAGTCTAAAACATTATAATTAGGCTAAAGGTTAAAACGTATATAAGAGAACCCCAGAAGTTTGAGGGTCCTGTTCCATATCCGACACGACCCTGTCAGACCATCAAACATGTATACATGTAGAACATCGTATCTCTTTATAATAGCTCCTTTTAAAAAGATTCGAAGGCGTTATACATATTTTAACATGGTATCAACACCACCTTAGGACTCGACACTCTATTTTGCCTTCATCTTGGAGGCATCGTCTAACCTCCATTTAAGAGAGCGTTGGAATCTCATATTGTCTAGAAGCAGAATATCAAACATGTATATATATATATATATATATATATATATATATATATATATATATGTACATATACATACATATAGGTGGAAGTTCAAACAAGATATCTTCATTTTTACGAAAACGTGAAAAGCACCCTTATCACAACGTGATAATACACGTGAGGGAACGTGTGTGGACAACTTGGCATGACGACTCTGACATAATACTACATGTGATTGGTAATAATAAAAAGGTGTTTTCACATTCTGATAAAATAAAAATATTCTCGTTTAAACAAGTTCCTGTATAAAAAAGACTCTTCTCTCTATAAAGATTGTTTTTATAAAAGTTAGATATCATAATACACACTTTCAACCAATTACACATAAAAAAAAACATTTTTCCCATCTTTTTTGAAGTAAAGAATCATTTGAAAAAAAGGTGTTTTAGTAGTGGATCATGTAATCATCAATGAATAAAGTAGGATACAATCCCTCCACCCCTCACCCACTCCCCACCCTACCTCCCCTACTATAATTCACCAATTTCAAAGTATTAAACCACCTTGAGATTCCCAAATTCTATGTATTTTATCATGGTGTTTGTGAGTATCTTGAATGGCCAAACTCAGAGAATGTTTGATTCCTCCTTGTCTCTACCTTAAAAACCATCAAAAACAATCCATTAAGAAACTATAAATCTCTAAGACTATAACATGACTAGTGATCATAATACCCATAAATTTTAACATTTTCTTCTTTGTCCTCTTCATTTTTTTTTACTTTTCCCAATTCAATTAATCAACTTCTTGGAGACATAATTCAATTATTTCATCTTTATCCCTTTGTTGTTTTATAAACTGATTAGTAATCTGAAAGTGTTGACAGTATATCATGTGTCTTTCTTTAAGATGAATGTTGTTAATAAATAACACATTAATAATGAATACGTTACGATATTCATGATCAATAGCATGTCTATATTCCTGATGAATATGTACATGATATACTATTGGGGTTACCGAATGAAAGCTTCATATGTGAATCATTAAAAAAATCTATTTATATATGTGTGTGTGTGAAGCGACGTTACATATTGTTCATTTGAGTTTATATATATTTAACTTTGTTATTTGACCACGCCATATATATATATAGTCAGGTTCATATGAGAAAAGTAACTAAATAAGAGAATAAGAAAATTGTCGAATTATATCTGATTTATGTTGACCATCAGTATAAAATCACAAATGATTTTGCATATAATTTGATAGTTTTCATATGCTTTTATTTAGTTACTGTTCTTGTTTGAACCTATCTCTTTATGTATATTTCTTGAATTTGTTTTTGATTTCCCTAACCTGTGACCCATGAGGCATCAGGCATGACAGGCGTGCTAATTCTCTTTATGCTAACAAGAAAACAACACAAAAGGCCTCACTTTGCTTTTTCTTGGTTCTTTCAAATTCTTTTGGAAAATGGTAATCATCAAGTTTCAATAACTGAACCCATAGAAGCAGACCACTTCATTCAAACCATACCCAAATCCCTCCTCTTTCAACCATTAATTTCTGAAAAGTACATTTTTGAATCATTCCTCATTAGTTTCAAACTGAAATGAGAGTACACCAAGTAAACACTGCTGCAAATGCAATCTTTTTTCTGTTTCTATGGCTTTCTGCTTCTTCAAATGCCTTGCTTTCTCCAAAAGGTGTCAACTTTGAAGGTAAATCTGCTTCTTTTACATCAACTCTGCTTCTTAGAACCCTAAAAATGGAGTTTTTTTAATCTGGGTATTGTTCATATTGTGGTTTTCTCCAGTTCAAGCTTTGATGGGTATAAAAGCTTCATTGTTGGATCCTCATGGAGTTCTTGAAAATTGGGATGGTGATGCTGTTGATCCCTGTAGCTGGACTATGGTCACCTGCTCTGCTGAGAGTCTAGTCATTGGCCTGTAAATCTTCCTTCACACACTTAAAAGTGTATTACTGTGTGTATATATCTATACAAAATCCATATTTCTGATTATATAATTATATATATGATCATTTTCAGGGGGACACCTAGTCAAAATCTATCTGGCACACTTTCTCCCAGCATTGGCAACCTAACCAATCTTCATATTGTGTAAGTATCAACCAAATTCTCACTTCCTTTTTTGGGTTTTTTAGGGATTTTTTTAGGGTTTAAATGGGTGAGTGATTCTTGATGCAGATTGTTGCAGAACAATAACATCACAGGCCCAATCCCACCAGAAATTGGTAAACTGAAGAATCTTCAAACACTTGATCTTTCTAATAACCATTTCACCAATGAAATCCCATCATCTTTAGGTCACTTGAATGCCCTCCAATACATGTAAGTTGCTATCCAAATTATAAATCTAAAAGTTCCTGTTTTCTGGTCTTTCTTGAAAATCAAAACTTGCTATTTTTAGGAAACTAAGCAACAACAGTCTTTCTGGGCCAATCCCAGATTCAATAGCCAGCATGACTCAACTTGCCCTTGTGTAAGATTTCTCAATCCCAACAGTTTATAGTTCAATTATACATACAGAAATGTGTATGTATAGTTTACACAGAGTCTTCTGTTTTTGTGTTCATTGCAGAGACTTGTCCTTCAATAACTTGAGTGGCCCTGTTCCTAGAATTCCTTCCAAGAACTTCAAGTAAGTGTCTTTATACTTGTACAGTACAACTAGGTAATGCATTTATGAAATTAAATACACTTGCAAAACTACTTTTTATGATTTTAAGTTTCATAAAGTAACACGTTAGTAAGTTGCTAAAATGCTACTAGTGAAATGCTGACATGGAAGTGTCAATTATACAACTTGCTAAAGTTGCTAATGGCTACTTATATTGCTATAATTCTACTGTCATGTCAGCATTTTACAAATAGCACTTTAATAACTTGTGAAAATGTTATTTTATTAATATTAAATTCATAAAAATTGGACTTTGAAAATTTAATTGCTGTCTTTCTAAATCATTGTTCATTAATTGCAGCATATTTGGGAACCCTCTGATGTGCCCAACAGGATCTGAGCAACAATGCTATGGAATGACACTTATGCCCATCTCTATGCCATTAAACACCACAAAAGGTATGAAATCATATAGAGATTTAAAGGGTTGTATCTAAACATTTTATGGTTATTGATTATATCATAATTTGAAGCAGACAACACTTCATCAAGAACAAAATCCCACAAAATGGCCCTCGCCATTGGTACAAGCCTCGGAGCCATTTTCTTGCTCGTCTTTGGAATCGTATTGATATGGTTCAGGCGAACCCATAATCGAGAACCCTTCTTCGATGTCAAAGGTTTGTAAATTCTGTAACTTTTCAAGATCAAATTGATGTGGACTTCGTGATGAATTTGACACCGATATTCTTCAGTTATCTAGGCGTTTCCGAGGACATGGCATTTGATAGGTCTTGGAGATGCAATATTAGCCATTAGGACAACAGACTGGGGTTGGGAATCTGTAGCTAGCACTACAACAAAGTTGATTTTATTGGACGCTTAAAATTAAGAAACGACTTAAAGAATATATTTAATAAGACTTAAGATTATAGGACTAAATCAAAAAGCATCTTATCTAAAAGTGTTACTATAGATTTATAGGACGCTTCTAGGCGTTCTAATAAGTTTTTTAAGATGCTTTTAAAATAAATTGTCGTATTAACTATTTTATATGAGAAAAAATGCCCTAATAAGTGTTCTATAAAAAGATGGGTTTATAGGACAATTCTCAAAAGTGTACCATATAGCTAACAAGACACTTTATCTTAAAAACATCCTAAAAAACTTGTTAAAACATCTAGAAACATCTTATACACCTATTGTAACACTTTTAGATTTTACACTTATAGTTTGGTTAGTGAACCGGCGGTTAGACTTATCGAATCCTAAGTTAGACCAGGGTTGTGTAGTCGTCCCTACCTTGGTTATGTTTTTGTACACTTTGCACAAGTCGGGGTCTTCACAGAAACAATCATTATACTCTTTGGGGTAGAAGTCAGATCTGCGTACATCTGATCCTCCCCTGACCCTACCAGATGAGATATATTGGGCCTGTTTGGTTTGGTTTAAGAATTTTTCGGTTTAGGGAACTTCAGATTATAACTTTCTAAAATCAAAACGAAAATGCAGATAAACATCACGAGGAAGTTTCGATCGGGAATTTAAGGAAGTTTCAATTCAGGGAGCTTCAAATTGCAACACACAATTTCAGTAACAAGAACATATTGGGGAAAGGAGGTTTTGGGCATGTGTATAAAGGGACACTCCATGATGGGACGTCGGTGGCGGTTAAGCGGCTGAAAGATGGCGGTGCCGCTGGTGGCGTAAGACAATTCCAAACAGAAGTTGAGATGATCAGCCTAGCAGTTCACCGGAATCTCCTCAGATTATATGGATTTTGTATGACTCCTACCGAAAAGCTCTTAGTCTACCCGTATATGTCCAACGGCAGTGTCGCTTCTCGTCTCAAAGGTAAACCCATGTGTCATTTGGCATAAACAAAGAAAAAAAACCAAATTTAGCCGATGCATTGATCACTTCTGTTCGGTTTCAAGAAAATACTGAAACTTCTGTTCGGTTTCAAGAAAATACTGAAACTTCTGTTCGGTTTCAAGAAATCTTGAAACATCTCCTCGGTTTCAAGAAATCTTGAAACTTTTTGTTTAGTTTGAGACCGCACCTCTGGGTTCGTTTAGTTTGGTTTAAATCTTGAAACTTCTTACTATTTTCAAGAAACCTTGAAACTTTTGTTTAGTTTCAGATCCCATCTCCGGATGGGATATACGGCATACTGGGTTCGTTTGGTATATTTTGGTTTAATTCTTGAAACTTGTGTTTAGTTTCAAGAAATCTTGAAACTTTTGTCTATTTTCAAGAAATCTTTGAGCTTCTGTCTAGTTTCAAGAAATCTTGAAACTTCTCTTTGGTTTAATACCCTACCTTCAGGTGGGGTATACTGGGTTCGTTTAATTTAGCTCAGTTTAAATCTTGAAACTTCGGTTTAGTTTCAAGAAATCTTGAAACGTCGGTGTAATTTCAAGAAATTTTGAAACTTTTGTTTAGTTTCAAACCTACCTCCGTATTTGATATACTGGGTTTGTTTGGTTTAGTTTAAATCTTGAAACTTCTGATTAGTTTCAAGAAATCTTGAAAAGTACGAGCACGAATCACGACTAACGCTATCCGGGTTTGAAATTTCGACAGCAAAACCAGTGTTGGATTGGGGGATAAGGAAGAAAATTGCATTAGGGGCAGGAAGGGGATTGTTATACCTTCATGAACAGTGTGACCCTAAAATCATTCATCGGGATGTAAAGGCTGCAAACATATTGCTTGATGATTGTTGTGAGGCAGTTGTTGGTGATTTTGGGCTGGCAAAGCTTTTAGACCACCAAGATTCTCATGTAACCACTGCCGTTCGGGGAACCGTGGGTCATATAGCACCGGAGTATCTCTCCACCGGTCAGTCGTCGGAAAAAACCGATGTTTTCGGCTTCGGGATCCTTCTTCTAGAACTCATCACCGGACAACGGGCTCTAGAATTCGGCAAGGCCGCAAACCAGAAAGGGGCCATGCTTGATTGGGTAAGATTCCTGATACCGTGCATTATTGACTTGTACTATACGATGACGCAATTCATATCGAGATTTTTTCGTCACTTAAATAAAATCTAAATAAAATCGAGTTTATAAGACGTTAAATACATATAAATGTTATAATAAACTGTTTTATATGACTTACGTTTACAGAAACAAATTATTATCCATTTTATGTAAAAATGTTACAATAAGTTGATAAAATACTTGATTTTAATTGTCTTCTAAAGAAAGTCAATATAAAACATTTTATTAAAGCATTTATACATATTTGACGTCCTATAAAGTCAATTTTGTTTTATTCATTGACGTGTCCGGATGCCAACGAACCGAAAAGTGTCCGAAAGTACGTTTTCCGTTTCGGACACTTCCAGATCCAAACTCAAGTACCCGGAAAGTTCATTATGTAACGTTCCGATTCACGGGTACAAAACGAGACTTCACAATCTCGGTTCTTCGAAGCAATACTGCTTTATTGACTTGTACGTTATGCATTAAAAGTGGTACATATTTTTCAGGTGAGAAAGATCCACCAAGAAAAGAAACTAGATATATTAGTGGATAAGGATTTAAAGAGCAATTACGATAGAATGGAGTTAGAGGAGCTTGTAAAAGTGGCATTGTTGTGCACACAATATCTTCCCGGCCACCGGCCAAAGATGTCGGAAGTTGTACGGATGCTGGAAGGAGATGGGTTGGCAGAAAGATGGGAGGCTTCACAAGGGATTGAGTCCGCCGGAAAGTTCAGAACGCCGGAGTTGTCTTCGTCGGAAAGATATTCCGACCTCACCGATGACTCTTCGTTACTTGGACAAGCAATAGAACTCTCCGGTCCAAGATGAATTGTTATATAGAAGTTGAAATCTAATTTTATTTCCAAGTTTTTAAATGATTTTTTATTTTATTTTTTGAAATCGTTAATTTGTACATATTTTAGAAAAAAAACGAAATAAATAATTTAATTTTTGTTCGAAATTTGATTAATGTTATCTACGGATG
Organism: Cynara cardunculus var. scolymus; assembly: GCF_001531365.2. Lineage (NCBI taxonomy): Eukaryota > Viridiplantae > Streptophyta > Magnoliopsida > Asterales > Asteraceae > Cynara > Cynara cardunculus. Next base: position 2,938,116 of record NC_037534.1, on the reverse strand, counting down.
AGAGAACATAAAAACAACCAAATTAAACGTGATTTTATATTAAATTCACTTATAAAATTACAAGTGATCCTCTCTATATATACATATATATGTATAGGAGCAATCAAATACAAACCATTTATATTTGTACAAACCGTGTAAATCATTTTTATCTGTTAATTTTATTGTTTATTTTTATGAAAATTTTTCATTAAATTGTTTAATAGTTATGAATTGTTTCATATGATACTTTTTGATAAAGTCGTTTTAATATGATTATAAAATTATTTCATATAATAATTATGAAATTTTAGTGAAATCGTTTCATGTATATTTCTCTAAAATTAATATAATGAAGATAATAATAAACATGATTAACACCCTCCACAATAAAAATGATCATTCAACCTTTCATAATTACAACAAAATGAAAAATTATGATTGGTTGACTAAAGTTTGTACAAATAAAGTAAACCTCATACATATATACATACATACATACATACATACACACACACACATATATATATATATATATATATATATATTATATACTGAGACCCATGAGACCATTTTTTTACACTTGAAATTTTACAATAAAACGCTGTGAATATGAATTTCACATTGTTTTTGCTGTGAAAGTTCAACCTTTTTTCACTTTCACATAGTTTTATTGTGAAGTTTCAAGTGTAAAAAAAAGGTCTCACAGGTCTCACGAAAACATATTGATTTCATATGAACTCAACCCTATATATACACATATATATATATATGTGTGTGTGTGTGTGTGTGTGTATGTATACATAACTTGAATCTATTACTCGGTGAACAACATACAACAAACAATAAACGAGAGGACTCAGAACGTTAAAAATGGATGAATCATCAAGGCAATAGCATTGCCGTTAAGTACGACGAGCGAACCAATATGATCATCATCGTCCTCATTTTTCACCAAAATAATATTTCTATATACAAAAAAGATTACACGAACGTATATTAATGAAAACTTGTTAACCGATTTAAGAGTTTAACTCAAATCCATTTTGACATGTCACCAACCTTTAACTCATACAACAATTTACAACAAAATAATAACAAGAGGACTCGGAAAAGAACAATGAATGAATCATCAAGGCAATAATAGTGCCATTAAGTACGACGAGCGAACCAATCTGATCATCATTGTCCTCATTTAACCATTTTTTTTACTAAGCTGATATGTATATGCAGAACAACAAAAAATTTATGTGTGTGTGTGTGTCTATATATATATATATATATATATATATATATATATATATATATATATATATATATATATATATATATGAAACCGACATGAGTTGTTAACAGGTTAATGTGACTCAATCCAACTTAAAAGTTGATTGTTTAATCCGAACTCATTTTTGACATACTTTCAACCACCGATTTTCCCGACTACCTTTAAAAACTAATAACCGAGAGAACTCAACACGTGAAACATGAACGAATAATACAATCATCACGGTCTCTCGTTTTTACCAAATAATATTTATATAAAAAAAAAACAAATATACTGATCTTGTGGAGCATTTACAGGACCCAACGTTGATATGAAAAAACCCGTATCTTCACATGAAAAACATACCAAACATTATAAAGGACTTTTATTTCGACCTCACAGATCTCATGAAAAATAACCAGTTTCACCAAAACCCAATAATTAATTTAAATTTAAAAATGAAAATGAAAATGAAAGAAAATGGTTTATATGAATGCTTTGACACTAAATTATATTTATACTTGTCTTAGCCGTGCTTCCCAAGGCTTACCTAATAGCCTTGGCCACCAAGAATATATAAAGAAATTTGAAGTCCAATAATGTGGCTTTATATTCCTTTTTCTTTTTTCTTTTTTATATATATATTTAAAGATGAAGGCTCGAGGTGTTTAACAACTCGACCAATACGATCAATCCAATCTGATCCAATGTGAAATAACTTAATTTGAAGCAATCCAATGTTTAATCGAGTTGTAAAATTTTCAAATTGTAGATATTAGGTTATTATTATTTGAACTCAACTCAACCCGATGAACTCGATATCCTTTTATTTCTTGGATTTGATATGATTGTTGAATTTCTATTAATATATACATTAGACAATTACACTATCACGTATCCTCTTCATATACACATATTTTCAATCTATTTACATCTCTATGTAACTCATTTGTGTATGTGTTCAGTAACTGTGCATGTATGTATGTATGTATGTATGGAAATTAAAAAATTAACTGAATGTGATATACGTAAGAAGGATGGATAAGTTGTATCAAATGATTGATAATGAAAATGAAATTATGAGTTGAGAAATTTTCAAGGTCATAAGAATATTTTAATGTATTAAAGTATCAACCTGTACAATTTGGATTGGATTGGGTTGAATTAAGATTTTTCAAATCGTAAACATTAGATTGGTTTGCTCAAATATCTTTAACCCGATCAACCAAACTCATGAATACTCCTACTTTAAAAAGTTGAAAAGAAAGTGAATGGAAGCCGCATTATTTGATTTTTAGTTTCTTTCTTAGGGTACTTTGGTAAATAAATGAATAAGCTAATTATTAGTGGATAAATTAAATATTAAATTATTTATTTTTGTTAAACTAAATGATAAATATATAATAACTTAAAATGAGATGGTAAAAATGTAATCAATTTTAATTATATTAGAAGGGTACTCATGCAATACAGCGAGATACATCTTGATTTTAATATTTTTTTTATCTCAATCGATGTTATAGTATGATCTTATGTGATTTTGAAAAGACGATAATGTTTTTATTTTTGAATAAAATATAAATTTAAGGATATCATAAAAAATTGACAAAAATATATCGATATTAGTATCAAGTTAACTATTTAAAATTCCTATATTTTTGTGTAATTTTTTAATTCAATTTTTTATTATAATTTAATTTAGGTTTAATAACGAAGTAATTTATATTTGGTATAATAATATAAT
>NC_037534.1:2928321-2934624 GCF_001531365.2 Cynara cardunculus var. scolymus | reverse complement strand
AAAAAGTGGTGTATTTGATTTTTGACTTTCTAAATCTATTGAATAATATATATATATATATATATATATATAATATAATTAATAAATAAAATAAAATTAATACTAGGTAAAATACTGGATGCATTATTGAAAAAAAAATGTTCAATTGGTTCGAATTGGACTCTAAATATCAAACAGAAAAACTACAATTTCTTTTTCTATTCCAACAGAAAAACAAGGTGGTTTGTTATTCATATTTTTAAAGAGTAAATTACACTTGTAACACCTGTGTTTTGTTTAAATTTTGGATTTGGTTTCTAAAACAAACTATCCATACTGACATAGGCGGACCTGGTGTGGTGGCATGGGTGGCACGTGCCACCGTATTTTTTCGTCACCGAAGGGTAAAAAATTTAGGTTTGTTAACAGTGTTATCGTATTTCCCCGAAATTCAAATAGTACAACTAAAACCCAACTAAAACAAAGCCCAAATAAAATGCAAAGCCCAATTGACGTCTCCAATTTGCAAACTGTAAAGCCCAAAAAATAGATTAATCAAATAATCCCAAATGCCAACTGCCAACTGCAACAGCCTTAAGGCTTAAAGCCCTAAGGCCTAAACGCGTATACGGACGGGACCTGGTGAGAGTGAGTGACGACGAGAGATCTGGTGCGATGAGCGACAAGCCGGTATTACCGACCTCGCCAGATTAATGGTGGCAACAAGAAAACATCTTTCTCATCCTTTAGTCTACCGGTTATTGAAACTAACATTGGTTTTGCCTGTTGCAACTGTTACGGTTGAAAGATGTTTTTCGGCGATGAAACTTGTCAAGACAGATTTACGTAATCAAATTGGTGATGATTTTTTGAATTTTGCCTTCATTTGTGCCATAGAAAAGGAAGCCCTTAGTAATGTTAAAAACGAAGATGTCATCGATTGTTTTCAAAAGATGAAGACACGCCGAGGACAAATTTAGGAGTTGTTTCTCAATTCTATAAAAACCATACTTTTTGTAATTATTTTTGAGAAAAAAATGAAGACGCGTCGGGTACAAATTTAAGAGTTGTTTATCGGTACTATAAAAACCATATTTTTTGTAATTTTTTATAGATGTATATTATATTATATTAATTATATGGTGCCATCGTTTGAAAAAATTTCTGGGTCCGTCCCTGCACATTGATGACCCTTAACTTTTCAATTTCCTAACACTCAAGGTCCATGAAGTTAACGTCATCAGTTAGTAACCATTAAGAGAAACAAACTACAAGACCAAAAGTATAATTCACTCTAAAATTAATTGTGATTCACGCAAATTTTTTTTGTAAGAAACTATTTACTAAAAATATTTTAAATGCTGCTAAAAAAACCTCAATTTTTTGATTTGGTTCGTGGATCAATTTAGGATAAACCACAATTTTTGAAGCCCAAAAATCGAGCGAGTCAGACTCGGCCTTCTTAAGCCCATATTTAAAACGGCCCAAAATCCATACAAGGCCGAACACGACTGATTGTAAATTTGTAATGAGCAAAAATTAAAATTGCAACTGGACTCCTCATACTTTTAACATATATGAAATTTAAGTCCCTCTATATATCTATCTTATGCTTTTAAAGGGACCGTTTTTAGAACTCTGTAAATTGTGAGATATTTGAGAACCAGTGTATCATATGATTTTTTTTTCCATCTATGGCTTGAACTTAATGTAGTCATTAACATGTATTTGTTTCACAATGTGTTTGGTTCACACGTATTCGATTTCGCAATGTGAACTTCTTTGATGTGTTTTTGAAACAAAAAGTACACGTAAAAGAGAAACATTGTGAACGGAATAAATAAGAAACAAATATATGTTAATCGATAGATTGAATACTATATTTAGATGGAAAAAAGATCATATGAAGCAAAAACTTAAGATAGAAGTTCTTACGGATCTCACAAATTTTTTAGAACTCTTAAATGGTTGTATCATATCATTTCGCTAATATTTAAGATAATCGGTTAAAAAAACTCAGCACTAACACAAGTAAACTATAACAAACTCAATATATTCATGTTACCATGTAAGCAAATTGTCATGGTACAACAATAGAGATTATGGATATGCACCTACATACCCATCCAGTCTAGAGTTACACGCACCAGTAAACAAATCCGTTAGGATTGAAACATTGTCACCAGGGTACGAAAAATTCCCGTGCAGTTGGTTGGGCTAGTTTCAACTGCTCCAAAGAAAAGTCAATCAAGTCTGGTTAGCATGATCTTCTTAGTACAGTTCATTTAAAAGGGAAAAAGTTAATAAAACCAGTTTTTATTTGATCTAACCTTGTGCATGAAAAGAACTGGGATCTAACTCTAACCTAGTCAGACCAATGACGTTGTATACCGGTTTTTATCTAATCCCGTCCTTCGGAACCACATCCAAATGCCATCTCTAATTGAACCGGCTATTTATCGGGTATGTAAAATAATTTGAAAAATAAGGTGTAAAAGGAGTAGATAGATAAAGTACATGGGGGTTTAGTGAAAATTCCATAAGACAAACGAGAAGCATCCATGGGATAAACGCGGGCGGCTTTTGAGAACGATGTGGTCGGCGACGAAGTCATCTTCATCGCAAGCTGACTCAAGATGGGTCCCACCACAGCCACAAACTATCTGCCACGTATGAAGGTCACCCAAAAGGACTGGCCCCACTGCCATGGTTAAACACCTAACCTAACCTAACCCAACCCAACCCCAACCCTTTTGACACGAGAAAGACCGAGCCTGATGGTTCACGTGGGCAATGGACCCACCAACCGGGAACTGTTTACAGATGTCATCTTGGTGCCGACATGATTGGGTTTTTTTATGGGTCGAAATTAAAACAACAATGTTGACCTCTCATGGTCTCCATCCTCCAATTGTCCCATCCATTTATAAAACTATTTTGCATTTTTCAAACGAGTATTTGATGGGGTTTTACGTATTTTACATTAAGTGTAGTGTTTTTTAGCTTTTTCGAAGAACGTGAAAAATAGTCATTAAGATGAAATGTAAAACCCTATTAGATAGGGATGCTCATGAGTTGAATGAATCTGGTTGAAGTCATTTGAACAACTCAATCTAATGTTTGCGGTTTGAAAAATATCAATCCACAGCAACCCAAACCATACAAGTTGGTCGGGTTGATATTTTGATACATCAAAATATTTTTCTAATCTTGAATATGTTGTTTTATCTACTAATAATTCATTTTTCATCATCAATCATCCGGTATAGTTTATACATACTACTTAAATCTTAAGTATATTACATTCAATAAATTTTCTCAATTTGCATATATGTTCACATTTACAGAATACAGATTGAAAACATATGTATATGAAGATGGTATGTGATGACGTAATTGTCTGATGTACATATTAACAAGGATTTAACAATTATATCAAATCCAAGAAATAAAAGAATATCGGGTTTATCAGGTCGGGTTGAATTCAAATGACCGTAACCTGGTTCCAACCCAATACATAAGGTTTGAAATTTTTACAACTCGATTAGAAATTGGATTGCTTCAAATTGCGTTATTTCCCGTTGGGTTGGATTGTTTGGCGATTGTTCGGGTTTTTAAGCACCCCTCCCATTAAATTAGGTTCCAAAAAACATGTTTTTTTGTGCTTAAAAAAAGGGCATACGGTTTAGTAGTCTTAATAAGACTCACAATTTATTCAATCAACTATACATGTTTAGTAGTTGGTTAATGATATAGGAAATAGCTTATGCAGTAAACTTTTAGGGGAAACTTTACGTAGAAAGCTAAGTAAACATGTTCCTTCCACCTATGGAAAAACTCTAACAAAAACAAAAACCTTCTCAATCTATACAAACAGATTAATCTACACATGCAGATTTATCTATATACGACTTAATGAAAAACCAAGCCCTTAAGTAATTGGTAGAATCTTAACAACCTTAATGCTTTGAAAGGGATCAACGTTCGACAAAACTCGTTCTTAGAGATACAAATTTGTTTCTGATCCGGAAAAGTGTCTTGTCAACATGATAACCAGCTTATAATGGCTAACGTCACAAACACTCCTACAAGGTAAATATGTGCCCAAAAAAGCTTCACTTACGACAATAAACATCAATTGCCCTACCATGAGAAGAAAAGGGACGGAAACAGGATTGTAATATTCCAATTAGATACAAAGTTATGAAAATACAAGAAGATTCAAACGAGAATGACAAAAAGGCTGAATATGTGAGAATAAATCTCAAATATCAGTTGATTTAGTTGAGTGATTAAAAATCTGTAACTAACTTTTTTTTAAAACAAAAAGATTCCCCCTCTATTTTTTGGTCAAAAATAGGCTAAATATAGCCAAAATTGAAGGTAAACAAATTATACGAAAAAAGGAGCATTTTATTCTCTTTAATTTGATATTCATATTGTTATATTTTTTTTTTTTCATCTGTTTTTGTCATTACCACATTGTCAATCTTTTTTGTCATTCTCATTTAAACTTGCTCCTATGAAAGTATTATTGGTAGAATTTACCATAATCAGTAACCGAAAAGGATTAGGGAATGATTGTTAGCAGCTTAATATGCTTAATATGGCTCACAGCTTATCCAGTCAGCTGTATATGAATATTTGGTAGTGGTTTGATAATATAAAAAGTGACTTATTTAGTAAGCTTATATGGTGAGTTTTATGCAGATGGCCAAGTTTTTTTTCCAAACCTGCCCCTCCAGATAAAAAATTACGATTCTTCCATCTATGAAAAAACCCTCACAAATAAAGCTTTCTTAATCCATATAGACAGATTAACCTACACAAACAGCTTTAGTGTGGGATTATCTTAAACAACTCTACCCCCTGGGATAGAGGTAAGGTTAACGCACATCCTACTCTCCTCGTACCCTATTTCGTGTCGAAACACCGGGTTGGTTTGGTTTGGTATAGCAACTGAAAAGGAGAACATTTTGAAGGAGTATGGATAAACTGTACCAAATGATTGATGATGAAAATAGAATTATGAGTAAAGAAAACAACATATTCAAGATTACGAGAATATTTTGATGTACCAAAGTATCAACCTGACCAACCATTACGGTTTGGGTTGGGTTGACATTTTTCAAACCACAAACATTGTATTGAATTGTTCAAATGTCTTCAACCCTGTCAACCCGATCCACGGAAGATAGGTTCAAGTCCACCCTAGGGATCCATCATGTGCCTCACAAGGCCATCTAATATGGGATACATGGCTATAAACTCCTTCCCTCTTAGCAATCCAGGTGGGCAACAGTTTGAGTCAGCAGACACCTTGATTTCAACCACTCCATACTTTTCAATCACATATACACCAAGCTTTACAAATCCATTCTAAAAAGCCAAGTTTTAATTGATTCCATGACCCCCCACCCTCCAATCCACCCACTAATTCATTTCCACGTGTCAGTCCCTGGTTTATCCACACTCTTCCCCCTCCCACTTGCTTGGTGCACTACTCTCACCCCCAACCCCCTGTTTACTGTGCCAACAAAAGGGTACTCAGACTCAAAACACCATAGGGAAAGCATAACCACAAAAGAAACTAAGAAAGAGAAAAATATGTTAAAGGAAGATAGGAGTACCTTATGCTTAAAAGGTAGTACCACAAGAGGTGGTGTTTGGATGTGTGAAGCATGTGAACAAGCTCCGGCCGCCTTCCTATGCAAGGCGGATGCAGCCTCGCTCTGTGCCACCTGTGATGCCGTTATCCATTCCGCAAACCCTCTTGCCCGCCGCCACCATCGCGTCCCAGTGATGCCGATTCCATATGGACATCAAGAAACTGACCACCCAAGGTCTATACTTGGCGTAGGAATCGACTCTCAAGGTGGGTTTTTATCCCAAGAATCAGAATGCACCATAGATGATCAGGATGAAAATGAAGCAGCTTCGTGGCTATTATTCGATGATGATCCTGCCAAGAACAGTAAAAACCAAAACCAATATGGTAACAGTAACAGTAACACCAATGGGTTTTTGTTTAATGGGGATGAGTATTTGGATCTTGTTGAGTACAATTCTTGTCAAGAAACTCAGTTCAGTGATGATCATAAATGCAATGATTTGCTATTTGATGATCAATATATGACTGATGCTATTGTTACTCATAAAATCCAGCAGAGATGTGACACGGTGCCACGGCGGAGTTATGGCGGTAGTGATGCCGATAGCGTGGTGCCGCTTCAGTATGGTGAGGCAAAGAAACACCACCACCACGATTTCCAACACCACAAGTTTCAGTTGGGGATGGAATATGAGACCTCAAATGGTGCTGGC
>NC_037534.1:2910712-2928256 GCF_001531365.2 Cynara cardunculus var. scolymus | reverse complement strand
TATGGTGAGGCAAAGAAACACCACCACCACGATTTCCAACACCACAAGTTTCAGTTGGGGATGGAATATGAGACCTCAAATGGTGCTGGCAATGGCTATCCTGCTTCACTTTCTCACAGTGTAAGATTTTCATAAAATTTCAATTAGTCATTAGAGTTGATTTAAGTTTCCTATTGTCTATGCTTTTATCTATATCACATTAAGGGGCTGTTTGGTTGATTTTTCAACAAGGGTCTGTTTGTTAGCAGCTTAATAGGACTCACAGCTTATCTGGTCAGCTATGCATGACTATTTGGTAGTGGCCTATTCAGTAAGCTTCTAGGACTGAGCTTTATGCAGATTTCCCAATTAAAAAACATGCTTATTCCACCTATAAAAAAACCCTCCCAAACAAAAACTTTCACAATCTATACAAACAGATTAATTCACACAAACAGCTTCATCCATATAGGACTTATTGGAAAACCATCCAAACATCCCCCAAGTCCTATATGCAAATTACTCTGTCTGTATAGATTGTGAAGGCTTTTGTTTGGGAGTGTTTTTCATAGATAGAAGGAAAGTGTTTTTTCATGGGGAGGTGCAACTTTGAAAAAGAAAAACTTGGGCTTTCTGCATAAAGCTTTTAGCTCCCCCCCAAAGTTCACTAAATAAGTCACTTTCTATATCATTAAGCCACTACCAAACAGTCATGTATAGCTGACTGAGTAAGTTGCGAGTCCCATTAAGCTCATTAAGCTGTTAATAAACACGTCCTAAATTGCCTAGAAACATCAGCTCATGTGCATTTCACCTGACCAACTTCATTTTCTGTAATTCAGGTTTCAGTGTCATCATTGGATGTTGGAGTTGTACCAGAGTCCACAGTAACCGAGGTATCAATCTCGAATGCGAGAACTCCGAAAGGGACAATAGACCTATTCTCGAATCCTTCCGATCAGATGCCAACGCAACTTACTCCAATAGACAGAAAGGCCAGAGTCCTCAGGTACAGGGAGAAGAAGAAAACAAGAAAATTTGAGAAAACCATCAGGTACGCGTCTCGGAAAGCATATGCCGAGAAAAGGCCAAGGATCAAAGGCCGTTTTGCAAAAAGAACAAATGATGATGTGGAGGTAGAGCAATTGTTCTCGACGACACTAATGACAGAAGGCGGATACTGCATCGTCCCTTCGTTTTAAATTGAAGAATGCTTTGAAAAATAGTCTTACCAGTTAACTAGAAGATGCATAATTTTCCTTAATGTAACTGTTTGTTTCCATTCATGTTGTAAGGATATCATAGTAAATCTTGTAACTGTGCTTCTGTTTTCTATAAATGTATGCAATTTTTCCAATTTTGGTTTTTGGTCTATGGATATTGTATCAAGTTTATCTTCAAAGTTACCAATATTTTGGAAGAAGGAAGGCTGAAATCGAGACATATGACTGTAAATAATGTTACCTTTCTGAGGAAAACTGAGGGCCTGTTTCTTAGCAGCTTAATGAGCTTAATGGTACTCATAGCTTATCCAGTCAGCTATACATGACTGTTTAGTAGTGGCTTAATGATATAGAGAGTGGCTTATTAAGTAAGCTTCTAGGAGGAGCTTTATGCAGAAAGCCAAGTTTTTTTTTCTAAACCTACCCTTCCCAGTTATAAAGCATGCTCCTTCCATCTATGAAAAAACTCTCCCAAAGATAAACCTTCCCAATCTATACAGATAGATTAGTCCACACAGACAACTTTATCCATACAGGACTAAATAGAAAACCAACCAAACAGCCCCCGTCAATTCAATAGCATACACTACTGAGCATTTAGCTAGATCTGCTAGATACGATGCCATTTTGTGTACCCTACAAGATCTTATCTCAAATAATCAATTATAAATTCTGGTCCCCCTTTTTGTTTTATCTTATGTCCTTTAGGACACTGGACAAGACAGAAAAGTGATCACCATTCCATGTTTGGCATGACTTTTATGTGGAACAGGCGCCTATGGAACAAGGTGAAACAAGCCTATATTTTACTAATATACCCTCACAATAAAACCTAATTCTCTTTTAAAACATCAAATACGCCTCCCTCTTTATGTTTTATCCATTCTTTAAATTCTATATATGTATTTTATCTTCTTTAAACTTTCACTTTATTGTTTACAACATATTATCTTTATACGTTTTATATATTTTGGTTAATTTATGAAATTTATGAAATATTAATAATAAGAATAATATATAAGAGGTATAAAAGATAATTTGGAAATTACATAAACATCATATTTTGGTGTCACTTTGGTTGTCTTGACGAAAACTCAAAACTATTTACTTGATTACATTTTAATAAATTACATAAATATATAAAAAGATACAAACTACTCATTAGGGGTAAATGAGTCACTTTGTTGTGTTGTCTGGACACCAAATGCACCCTTACTTCCTTTTTTTGTTCACCCCACCCATGTTTCCCAGCCTTAACCTTGAGGATGCTGGTCATTCTACCGGCCAAAAGGAAAGGATGAAGAAAACCTGTTATGAAAGAACGGAAAATCCTAAAAGACTATATCAGCCAAAATAAACCACCTGGTAATTTAACCAACTTTCTTCTGTAGTGTCCTTCACTTAAATTGTAGATCACATACATGCATCTATTGTTTATTCTAAGCATTTGATTATCAAAGCTAGAAATTTAACAAATATGAGTGTGCATCCAGGCATTTATCCTACGCCAAGAGGGACGGACCCAGTGTAGTGCATACGGTGTCACGTGCCATCGCTTCGTTCCTCCGTCGTAGTGTAAAAGATTATAGTTTTTCTTTGGCTGGGTTGGTTTGCAAGGCTTTTTTTTCCACCATAGACCCGAGTTTGAGTCCCGTTAGTGTCATTTTCTTAGTTTTTAGCTTTTAATTGCAGATTTATTATGTTTCTAAAAAAACTTGCAATAAAAGACTTGAACATAGGAACTCACATATGAAAAGCAACGAACTAACCACTAGACCATTGTTGATTTTGTGAAAAATATCCATATATTTGTTTCTTATAGTCAAATAGTGCCACCACTTGAAAAAATTTCTAGGTCCCTCTCTGTAGGCCAGCATATAGTTAATGGGTCTGCATCCTCTGCTGCCCAAATCAAAGTGGGTAGAATAGTAAAGAGAAATGGGCACAAAACAAAATAGGAGGACCCATGTGATAGACTTTCAAGTAAATAATAGCATATATAATCCCTATTTAATGTACCCTCAGTAGTAGGCTATTGAATTTTCACATGATTTCTTATATGGTTTATATCATCATAACAAAACACTAATATCAAACAATCTTAACATCAGGTCGTGGCATTAGCAAACCGATGTAGAAACCATTCTTTGGCCGAGTTGTATTTAGCCTCCTCATAACATAACACCAAAGATGATTGTCAACTCACTTTGGCTGAGTTCTGTTTAGCCTCCTCATAACATACCCATATCCATTAATGAAAACATGGACTTGATTAATATCTAATGTCAAATGTTGCTAATCTACGATAAACAAGTAGCAACTTTTCAGTTTTTCGAAGGAAAAAAGTAAACAGAGCAAATCTAAGAATATAGCGTTGAAACACATCATGGAGGCACTAGTTTGTGTGTTTTGAGTTGATACATGGCGCCTGCTGTGCCATAAGGGTTGTTTAGCCTTTCTGCTTTAATGTCCTTTCAGACCTTAAAAGGATCTACAGTTCATTTGCCCAAAAAATAGCCTTTTCTACACTAGATAAGCACTGATATCAAAATTCTCATGTCATAGTCTTTGACATTGTTTCAGGCTATGTTTGGCAAACTAGCTTATGGCTGATAAGCTAACTGGTGAACAAATTATGATTGACAAAAACTAGATAAGCATGTAAAATGACCAAAAAGGGCATCTTGAATAAATAGTCAATTACAAATATTTCATAATATAAATAAAATAAATTTCCAATAATATAATATGTTAACTAATATAAACAAGATAGTAAAGAAAAATTAAATAATATAATATGTTAATTGAAAGAATTTAAAATTCATTATTATCTATATCTATACTATATTATAAAGCATTTAACAAAAACTCCTAAAAACCATTTTTTATACATGAAGTACTGTTTATTGATGCGTATTACTTAAAATTCAAGATTACAAGTAAATTGTGCATAAGTACAACTTATTAAAGCTCTATATTTGAATTCGTGTAACTAACTGTGATAAACATAATCAAATATAGGATAAACATCTCATTTTAAAATATAAAAAATCTAAAATATAATTAGGATAATATTGAGTTCTAACAGAATATTTAATTATTATATTTATAAAAAAATATATTATTAAACCTAAATTAAGTTACTTCATTACAATAAATTAAATTATAATAAAAATTTTGAATTAAAAAATACACAAATAAAAAAATTTAAATAGTTAATTTGATACTAATGTTAATATATTTTTTTGCAAATTTTATATGATATTTTCAAATTTATATTTTATTCAAAAATAAAAAATTATCGGTTTCTTAAAACCACATAGAATCATATTATATCGACATGAATAAAAAATAAAACGAAACATTGAAATGTAAAATGTGTCTCGATGCATTACACGAATACCCTTATAGTATGTATATATATATATACTATAAAGTTTGAATTTATTAGAAAAAATCTACATTAATCTATAATTGTAAGAAATCATTACGTATAATATGAATAACAATAAAATTAGTCAACCTCACATATCCTAAGTAATTGATATTTTTCAAAAATATAATTAATAATTAAATTAAGTATAGTACCAGGTATAATATACATATAAAGGGAGTGACAAACAGGTTATCCATCACGTGATACTTAAGAGTTGTTTTCCATGATTAGAATTGAGTTCTGATCCATCCGTAGATCTCAATTTAAGGCAAAGAGCAGATATGTTCATGAAGTACTCTAAGCAACCAGAACAACCATAATTGTGAGACGTAAAACCAAAGACGCAAACTTTAAAAAGAACATGAAATTTTTATGCAAGTTAGAATAAACTGTATATGTCGAAGGTTATGGGATACAGGGAATGGGAATGGGAATGGGAACCAATATTGTTGGTTCGTTTGGTATAACGTAATGAGCCCATTACTAAGTTTTGGGTAATCGGTCATTCCTGTCTAAATTGGGGAAATGAAAAAAATCATTCACTAGCATCTCAGTCTCATTCCTGCAGTCTCATTACCGTTCCTATTTCTATATCAACCAAACGCCAATGTTAACTTACAGCTTTGTCTCCTACTGCTAACCACAAAAAAACTTGCTAACAGCCTCTAACTTTAGTTTTGATTTGTTGGTTTCCAATAGGAGGAATCTTGGTTCAACCTGATCTAGAACGAGGACATGAATTATTAGAATATAAAAGAAACATGTCATCATTCTTATTTCATCAATTGTTTTTCCTGTCAGTCAAAGAGAGCTAGTAATGCTTCATTACCTGCAAATCGTTCTTTCACATGGATAGGGGTGTCCTCCAAACATCATATTGGTACAAGATAGCATTTCACGACAGTAGTTGTACATGCCCGAACTAGCAGCTTTCGCCCCAAGCAAGACCGCCCTTGTCCCTTTCCTAGGTTAGTTTCTTTATTTTAGAGCTCGGGGAGTGTCTGGAGTTCTTTGTATGAGGATCGAGGCAGTTAAGTTTCACCAGGGTAGAAAAAACAAACTATAATTTGTAACTTCGCATAAATTTACTCATTTTCGTGGCCCACATGCTACTTCAGTCCATGATTATTCTAGACTAAACTTTCAAAAGAATGTTAAACTTTCACAAAGCAATGTCTGAACAGGAATCGATTGTTTCTTGGTACTCCTCGTGACTCAGGTGAAACATAGATCTGCCTGTATGATCCGCTACAGTCCTTAAGGTGATTTATATTGCTAGTCCTGCAGGTTCTAATCAAGTCATCCTGGAAATGGTAGTACATCGGTGCTTTACAATATTAAACTCTAACTCAACACGTGACAATAGATTATGATGAACTGCAGAAACATCCATACAGATCTTTCACTATACAGGAAAAAGAAAGATTCATATTGATATTTATCTCTATACCTCCACCCTCCCCCCAACAGACACAGACACGCAAAAGAAAACTTTTACCCTTTTGTAAACTCCGATAGTGGCAGGAATGTTTGCACTTTTTCACCTTTTAAGTCCAAGATCAGAATAAAGTGGTAAAAGAAGGTTCTCACTGCAGAGCACATAGCTCAATACCTTATTCCTCACTCTAGATACCACTGGACCCCAATGAGACTACCATCACTACACTAAACAAATTTCAAAATCTCATTGATCAAGCATCAACACACTTTTGATATCACCACTTTCTTAATAGTTTTCTGAATTTCTGAAACATGTCATGTATATCCTAAACCTTCAGCCTTATTCCCTCCATCATCATTTTGCAGACAAAGATGCATGGATACTAGTTGCAGTAAAATTGAGTTATAAGAAAAGAAAGAAGTCCAATTCAACTGCATCAGCAAACACTAGGCATGAAAAAATGCGAAAATAAAAAATAATGATCTATAAGCCTCCATAGAAGATGATCTCATACTCTAAGTAAACAGGATGTAACTGTCAACAATTTCAACAAAATAATGTTTTCAGTTCACTACTAGCCTCCTACTGCATCAGGTGTTTAGGGCTCATCTCTAATGCAGTATGAATTCACAAGCATACCTGACTCCCGACTTCGAGTGCCTCCATATGTCATTAGCTACTTTCAACCACAAGCTTATCAAACCTCAATCTGGATTTAATTCTCATTTCAGTTTTGGGAAGACCAAAAACCTACTTCAGTCATGCAATAGTATTAGTGGGTTCAATTACAATTATGGTTTTGAAATCAATCATAACCCTGTTCATCAGTCAATCAATGAAGCTTCTTTTTTGCCAAAGGAAACAACCACATCCTTTTGATCATAACACTCATAATCAAAAGCATAATCATATTGTGCAACATTGTTCCAAAGGTTAGAGTCCACCTTTTCAAAACTCATAAAGACTCGAGTACACAAGTCACTGTGAGGAAACGTGAGAATTCGATTTGATTTACATTACCTACGGTTATAGCTCGTATTTTGGAACAAATATTTATTTTCAAAATGGAATAACATCCAAGCAGAAAAATATCATTAAGTTGCAGCAACAAACAGATCACACCTGAGGATTACACGCACAGAGAAACACCTATTTGGTTGCAAAATTGTCTCTCTTTATCGTAGTCGAGCCACATTTTGCCATTTTCTAGTCTAAGGACATGCTTGTTAGCAGCTTAACGAGCTTAAGGAGGACCTTATCCATACACAACTTAATAGAAAACCAACCAAATCGCCCTAAGCGCAGCACTGTTCATTCAAAGTCAAAGTGCAGGTCTTACGAGTCTAAGGACCAAATATGCTCTATCTAGACAAAAATCAAGCAATCAAAAACATAACATAACAGAAATTTTTCGACATTATTGTCAATTCCTCAAATGATAGCCGGTTTTTACCAATTAAAAGGAGTCTAGATATAGAACACATAGACGGATACATGCAATTTGAGAAACTAGGCAAGTAGTTATTACCTTACAAAATTGCAGAAACGGGTGAAATCTCCGACGACCATCGGCGGCAGCAAGCGGAGGACCGCCGTTACCTGATAAGAATTACAAGTTTCATCTTTGTTGTTGTGAAATTACCATTTTAGGTTTCTATGTTTTGTAATTTTTGTTTTTCAATAGTATGTTCTTGAAATACTTTTTTACGGAGGAAATAATAGAAACTCGTGTTCTCGATTCAAGGAAACCATACTAAATTATAAATCATAAAAATAAAAATAAAAACAACAGTAAATTTCAAAAAATATACAAATCTAATTTTTAAGTTTTAACAAACCATTGAAAAAAAAACGTAAACTTTGTTTGACAGTTGCTGAATGGTTTAGTGCAGAATCATTAAATCGTCAAAATAAGAGTCTCATCATATAGTGCAAAATGAAATATAATTGTTTGGTAATTATTTACAACGAAATTAGGGTGCTGAAAGGTTAAGAAAGACCCATAATACAAAATCATTCTGAGAGTTTTATATAACTATTAAAATACAGACTTTTTTTTATCAAACAAGATTCATCTTTTATCAAGAGATAAATAAAAAAACTCTTGAATTAATAATGCAAAGGGTAAATAAAATTCAGTTCGGCCCAAGCCCGTGGATTGGCCCAGTAAATAAATCCTAACATGAAAAAAAGGGAAAGGCAACGAATCATTGAAATAGACCAAAGCCCAATCTAAATCCAATTAATATTTATTTTATTTGAGGAAAAAAGTGAATTACTGACAAACTCAATCAATCTCATACGAAACTCACGTTCAACTCTAGGATATTAATGTGATGGGGAATTTTTTTACTCACTTAGCTACTGAGACTAACGAGGAGCCGAGATCAAATCCGGAATATCTTGTATTTGAACAAAGTTGTTTCACCCCTTTGCCAGATGTGCTACACGTCGATTGACCTTTATATGATCTGCTATTGATTCAAAACACGCCGCTATTGGTTAAAAACAAATAACCAAATAAAATTCAGTTATTATCTTATCTATTTGGAGGGAGGGTTGGGTTTTTGTGAGAATTAGAGTTATAGTGAGAAAGATAATAAGGGATATTCACTCTTAGATTAATCATAATTGAAAAGTTCCACTATATCAATAATAATGAGAAACATTGGATCAATTCTATTTTAAAGCGCAATCCATGTGTCGATTTACGATTATAAGTGATCAAGGATCCAAATCTCTTCTTACCTTGACTCATATTCTCACACGATACTTCGTCTATGGTGAGAAGGGTAAGAGGGGATCTCCACCCTTGATAATCAATCTTAATTAAAGAGTTCTACTAGATCAACAATAATGATAAGCACCAAATCAATTCATTTGTAAACACAATTCATAGGCTGGTTTTAGACTAAAAATGATCAAGAGTTCAGATCTTTTATTACACTTCTCATCTTAACTCTTTTTCTGATAGGATGTTTGATTAAATAAATTGTTTTAGCTTTAATAATAAGCACTATTTATAAGTAGTGGCATAAATAGAATAACCAAATTAAGTATGGTGCTTGCTTTAGTGGATTATATATATGGATGAATAAATTTTATTCAAATTCTAGAACCCAATTAAAGAAAATCCTCATATTAATTTTAATATATTTAAAATAATATTATAACATGATTGTTTTTGTTGATATGTTTATGTTTGAAAAAATTATATTATAAATATTTATTATAATAAATAATTTTATATCATGTTGCAATCGTTTCTATTCGTTCTCATACATTGTTTTGTATTTATTTTTAAGGTAAATTGCATGAAAAAGTAACGTATTTAACTTGATTCTTATTTTGAGTAATGTATTTTTTAAACTTTTATTTTGATACCTAAGACTTAAAGTTTTAAATATTTAAGTACCCGAATAACCGGTTGAATTATTAACCAGTTACCATGCTAATGTGGCAAGTGACAGGATGAAATTGGGTTGAAAAACAAATAATACTGAGTTGGATACCACATCACTTGTCACATCAGCATGATAACCGGTTAATGCTTCAACTAGTTATCTGGATACTTAAATGTTTAAAGTTTTACATCCTAGATACCAAAATGAAAGTTTAGAAAATACGTTATCTCAAAATTTAAAAATACAATTTTAACCCTTAAATTTATAACTCTATAGAAATAGCCACAAGTTAGGGGAGCATTCAAATAAAAACCACCCAATTTATACAAACCGTGAAAACCACATTCAACCAATCATAATTTTTCATTTTGTTCTTTTTTTGTAATTATGAGAGGATGATTAACCATTTTTATTGTGGAAGGTGTTAATCATGGATATTATCATCTTCATTATTTTAATTTTAGAAAAATACATGAAACAGTTTTATTAAAATTTCATTAAGTATTATATGAAACAATTTCATAACCATATATGAAACAAATTTATCAAAAAAAGTATTATATGAAACAATTTCATAAGATTAAACAATGAAATCAACGTATGAGTGTGGTTTGTACAATTTGTACAAATGAGGGTGGTTTTCATTTAATCGCTCCTCTATATATATATATGGGCTGGTTCAAATGCTAACCAAGATTATCGTGTTAACTTTGTTAACCGATCATGGCCGTTAATTTGAATATAAACGGTTGTTATTTAATGATATTTAAAAATTAATTATTAAATTAATATTTTCAATTAACATATGTGAACAAAATATCAAAGGATATTAGGTAAAAAGTAATCTATCTTTGATACACGAGTTGTCAGACATATGAACAACTAGTGTATATCCTCAAAACACATCAAACAAAAAAGATTAGACATATGAACAACATGTGAACTGTATGAACATCTTCTGTATATTCAGGAGCCAACTCTGTTGTATATACATGAACACCTACGAAGCTTGTGTTCACATGAATCACATATACTGTTCATATTCATGTGATGTGATTATGCATATGTATCGATATGAACATCTATTGCCTTTAATATGTGTTCATTTAAACGAATTCAAATGTTATACTAATCACTTACCAATATGAACACTTTGATCATCTTCTTCATTATCAGAATTCGAATTCCGACCGTAGTCGTAGACGATTTTAACTTTGTCATTTCTATTGTTGTCAATATGTTTTACAATAGAATTATTCATATTACTCGGACGATACAGAAATCTTTTACACTTACAAAAATAATATAATTATATGTAGAACATCACTTGAAAATTACGATCATGAACACGTATGAAGATAAAATTCAGAATTATATCATGATCAATTAGTGAGATCTTTAAGATTTGTAACTCCCAATTAATTATTAGGGGGTTACATAAAGATCAAATTACCTAATTACCCTTGTATTTAATATATGAGTTATATTTGAACATAAAGTAAAGATGGAATATGATTGGTTAGGCTTGGTTAGTATAGTTAACACAAATTTATCGGTTAGTATTTGAACCAAGTTCTCTCTCTCTCTATATATATATATAGAGAGAGAGAGGTTGGTTATTATACAACTCATGACATTTGTGCAACCAATACAACTCAATCTTAACCGTTCATTTCATTTGATTAATATGTGATTTCATAGAAGTTTTGATTTTTTTCTAATATAAAGTATTAATCATAATTAATGAACCATATATATATATATAGAGGTTGGTTATTATACAACCCATGACATTTATGCAACCAATACAACCCAATCTCAACCGTTCATTTCATTTGATTAATATGTGATTTCATAGAAGTTTTGATTGTTTTC
Source organism: Cynara cardunculus var. scolymus (assembly GCF_001531365.2). Classification (NCBI taxonomy): domain Eukaryota; kingdom Viridiplantae; phylum Streptophyta; class Magnoliopsida; order Asterales; family Asteraceae; genus Cynara; species Cynara cardunculus. Next base: position 2,916,898 of record NC_037534.1, on the reverse strand, counting down.
TAATATAAAGTATTGATCATAATTAATGAACCATATATATATATATATATATATATATATATATATATAAGTTGGTTATTATACAACCCATGACATTTGTGCAACCAGTACAACTCAATTTCAACCATTCATTTCATTTGATTAATATGTGATTAAATAGAATTTTTGATTGTTTTATAATATAAAGTATTGATCATAATTAATGAACCATATTCATCTTCCATAAATATTCAAATTATAATAAATGAATCTCATCATTCCATAAATATCTCAATTTATTGGGTTGCATTGGTTGTATAAATGCGGATTGTATTTGAAAAAAACTCTATATATATATCATTTGGTTAATATGTGATTTCATATAAGTTTTGATTGTTTTCTAATATAAAGTATTGATCATAATTAATGAACCATATTCATCTTCCATAAATATTCAGATCATAATAAATGAACCTTCATCATTTCTATAAATATCTCAATTTATTGGGTTGTATTGGTTGTACAAATACAATGAATTGTATTTGAAACAAACTATATATATATATATATATATATATAACAAAAATCTATGACGTTCAAGAATATTTCCTTAGTTATTTTTTTATTTGTATTTTAAATATTTAAATAATTGATAAATTTGTTATTAAACTATGACGAATGTATAATCATCATCGAGCACCAATTTCTTAATTTCATTGTTGTCTTCAAAAATATTTATTAATTGCATATTTAAATTTTCCCATTTTTTTTAATTTATTCCTATAAGTATTTTTTTAATAAATATTTGATAATGTATTTCACTTATATCAATTCTATGTCTTCAAATGATTAATGATGAAAAAGAAACTATTAGTAGAGAAATAACATATTCAAGCTTAGAAGAATATCTTAATATATCAAAGTATCAACCCGACTAACCGGACTAACCCGACCAATCCGTAAACTTTGGTTTGGTTTGGGTTAAATTTTTTTAAACCGTAAGCATTAGTTTGGGTTGTTCAAATGTCTTTAACCCGATCAACTCAACTCATAAGCACCCCTATCTTCAACTGATATGTTATATATTTTTTTTCTAAAAAAAAAATTTAACATAATTATTGGAATAAAATTTTACTCTATAATTTATAAAATAACATAACTGTTAATTATGTACATGTTTAAAATTGAAAAGAATGAGTTGGTGTGAATTTGATGCATATGGAGAAATTTCAGATATTGTGATATAAAATTCAAATATTGGAATCTAAGAGGTCCTTCCACTTCCTACGTAATTTTCCACTACCCTTTTTTATTTATATTTTTCTCATTTTATTACTATTTAAATTTTAGATGATAAATACCCAACAAATTTCGCATGATTAAATGCGTCGTGTATGGCGCCCCCAGAATATATATAAACAACCAAACTTGCAAGTCATTATCTCTCCGTATCTGACTATTTTTATCTGTATTATTATTTATATACATCTGGTTTTTATCCTTTATCTTTATTATATTAAGAACATCTTTAACAGTTATGCTATTTTATTTACTTTAGTCTAGTGGTATATGAATCTTTTGTCTCATAGGACTCTCAGATGTTTAAACTTCATCAAATGTGAAGAAGATGTGTGAGTTTATTTATTCTATTTACCGTATATAAATATTATATACTTCAAAAAATATTTTTTAATTTAAAATAATTTAAAAAGTCGATAAAATACGGAAAAAACATAAACCATTTATCGTGTTAATGGGGAAATTTTTGGAAACAAAGTGATATCTTGCCTAAAGTGACACGTTATCGTGGGCTGTTTAATTTACACTCCCTTTCTTCCCTCTTTCCATTTGCTTGCTTGCAACAACAATATTGATCAATGTTAAATTACCAAAATACCCATGCTTTTGTTTTTTTCGTACAATATGATTCTTCTTTTTTCTTTTTAGTGTCCTGTTGGCGATGGTTCAAGAAAAATCGCATTATATATATGACATAACAGGTAAACTTTAACAGATATTTTAAACCCTGTAGGTATTATTAATTTTAGGGGTCAATTCAAACAAGAAAGACTAAATATCACGAGAACGTAAGAAAAATTAGTTAAAGTAAAGTTCATATGTGAATCATTGAAAAAACCCGAGAAAAATCTGTTTGAATAACAGTTAAGAAAATTCTCAGTAACATTGTAGGACTCAAATCGATGACATCTGATCTGAGGTTGATACTGAATTGTTTATTATAAGCTAGTGAAGTGTTTATTATTGGGAAAAGATGGTTTAAATGCATAATATAAGCCGAAATTAGGAATATAATTCCAAAAGTAGTGCTTTATGAGCAAGTAAAGAAACCGTAAAGGAAAAGAAAAAAACCCTGCTTTTAAGCACTAGGGGTAGTTTAGTCATTTCACAATTGATACCAGGGGTAGTTTAGTCATTTCACCACTTGATCCTAATCCATGCACTGTTACAAAGAGGGAGTCTACAGTACTACTTCCCCTGGATATAAATACACCCACAATTCAACCTTTTCATTGCACTCCAAAACAAACCAATAGAAAAAGACCCCAAAAAATGACACCACCAACACAAAACACCACCGCCGCCGTCAGCGCCACCGCAGCTGCCACCGGATTCCGGTGGAGCTCTCCGATACCGTACCTGTTCGGAGGTCTGGCTCTCATGCTAACCCTAATAGCATGTGCATTGATCATCTTAGTATGCTCGTACAAGAAACCATATTCTTCTTCTTCGTCGGAGAATTCATCGGAAAACACCACCGGTGATCAAGAAAAGCAATCCGTGCCGGAGTTTCGTATGGAATTGTCGCCGGAAATGGAGCCGAAGATCGTTATAGTGATGCCCGGAGACATCAACCCCACCTACCTTGCTAAGCCTACTCCACCCACCGCCACCCGCGCCGGCGCCGATCATCTTCAGCAAGTTTGATCGGCTATATTTAGCTTTTTTTCTAGAAAATTCCATTTATTTTTCTTTCTCTTTCCTCCTTAAAATTTTGTTCCGGTTAACCGGCCGGGAGAGTGTCGTTTTGGTAGATTAACGTCATCAAAATATAAAGATGTCTCTTTACTTTAATTTATGTTTCCCACTCCATTTTGTTCTTAATAATTAAGACACAGTTTATTAAATGCTTATCCGATAAGCATTTATCGAAAAGAATGAATCCCGTGTATCGGATACGGTGGTGCAGGTCACTCCTCAATTGTATAAAAAATTATAGGGTCGTGAAAGTGCATGCCATTTTATCAATTTGTTGTGTGCAACCATATTATATTTTGAAACTATAACGAGGATACAAGTTTCTCTTGATAAGGTTGACTTGCAAGACTTTTCTTTTTACTCCATACTCAAGTTTGAATATTGTTAGTGTTATTTTCTTAGTTATAGCTTTTAATTTAAGATTTATTATGGTTATGAAAAAAAATTACAATAAAAGGTTTGGATATGAAAATCAATTAATTAACCATCGATGATGATTTTGTGAAAAATATCTCTATATTTGTTTCTTATAGTTAAATGGTATCATTATTTGGAAAAAAAATACGTCCGTCTCTGCTTACCAGGTCATTTATCTTACCGAATGAACATGACAAGGACCAAAAATCCTATTTGATAAGACTGATGGTGAAGACCGATTGTCTTATCCGGTAAGTGATGATGATAACTCTTATCCGATTAGTGTTTACTAGGTGAATTATTACATACGATTCTATTGTAGTGGGCTAGAATCTTACCCGGTAAGGCTAGTGACAATATTAATTCTTACCGTTAAGCGCTTATCGGGTAAGTATTTGTATAAATGACCCTTAAATATTTTATTTTTGAATCATTCAGTTAAATGTGAGCATACTTTCAGTGATGAATGTTGAGGTGTTGTTTGTTTTTAAATAGTTTTGAAGTCTGAATCTAAGTCCTTATTTCACTTTTCATTGATAAAGGTTTTGAAAACAAAATCAGTAATATTGTGAAAAGCTGATAATACACGAGTTTATCTTTTGTCCACATAAAAGATTTTATGTTATTTTCACAGAAAAATCAAACGGTCTTATAAATCCAACTTTGTATCTGATAAAACATAGAAGATGAATAAAGTGTTCTTTTTTCAAACAAACGTCATCTAATTATTACTCGAAACGGAATGAATTTTGTAGGTTATCACGAAAAAGAAAAGGACAAGTATAATTACATGATTCTAATTAAAACGATAATTTTCTATAGCAGTTCTTAGGTATTTGGTTTTCATGATATCAGGGATACTGTGAGATATGAGTAAACCAAGGAATACTGTACAGATCACTCGTATGTTGACGTATTTTTGATAATTTAGCATGGCAAGTTTGTTTCAGAAGAAAACAAAAGTAGTTGTGCACTGAAAAAATATATAATTTATACGAGACGTTGCAAATTTTATTGAACAAATGCGTAAGGGGGTCGGCCATTTTCATTTTTTTTTCCTAATATTTAACTATTTTTTCTTATACAATGTTTTTTTATCATTCATTTGTAGTTATTTTGCCATTAATTTCATCACAAGTAAAAAAATGTCTTACTGTAAATCATAATATAAAGAGATGGCTATAAGGTTACGTTTTGGTATCAAGTAGTCTTATAGCATTTAAAATGACATCATCACGACACCTTTATTTCTATTCCTAAGCGGGTCAGTTTCAAAAAGAAAAGTTGAGTAGGGTGTTGTATTATTGGCGTAAACCTTTTCTTTTACGGGCCCTTTTGGTGACATATATATATATATATATATATATGTGTGTGTGTGTGTGTGTGTATGCAGTGACGGATCCAAAAAATTAATGGAGTGTGGATATGTTAGATGGGACTTGGGGAGGGAAGCATATGGTCATAGGAGACTGAGGGTAAAAATAGAAAATTTAAGCTAGTCAACAAACGTTTTGGTCTTTGACTGGTACCTTTCCCCCCAGTTCTTAAGGGCGGGAACCGCCCCTGTATATATGATACATACATATATAATGGAATGTATAAATAAGAAAACTAAATATGATGACAATTTGGTGAAAGAAAAGTTCATATGTGAATCATTGAAAACACCCACTTCCCATTAAGGATTCATCATGCCCAATGAGGTATGCCCCACCATCCTGATGTATAAGAATGGACTCTGATATTATTTGTAATGCCTTAAACCTAAAACAATCGTCTAACCCAATAATATTTAGTTATGCTTAAAATAGGTATTAGTAGCTAATTACTTTGAAGTGATAAATATACTTTTTTTTATTAATGTGAAATGGGTTTTGACATTAAAAAGGGTTAGTTTTTGTTTTGATTTGTAGTGGGGTAAGGTAGGGGTAGGTTACCACTTGCCTTTATTTGGTGAAAACAAACATGTCGGATCAAATTAATTGAAATGTAAATGTTATTTAATTATTTATTATATAATATACATATATATATATATATATATATATATATATATATATATATATAGATGGAGGTTCAAACGAGAACACATTTATTTTATAAGAACGTGAGAACACCTTTATCACAGGTGATAATATGCGTGAAAGGACCCTATGATGTGCGGTGGACGTGTTCTACGACTTAGGTCGCGTCAAAGATTGTCTCCGTCTATGATTTAGCATCACATGTAATGGTCTTGATTGATTATAGTATCATATCAACAACACTCTTATCATATGTGATAGTACTTGTGATGGGGCTTAGTGGTGTAAGGGCGACTTGGCCTGCAACCAAGATCACGTCGAAGATTGTTCGCTTCTCTGATTTAGTATCACATGTGTATCATATATGATAGAACAATAGTATCACATGTGATTGTCTATAGTAAAAGAGTGTTATCGCATTCTCGTAAAATGAATGTGTTCTCATTTGAACCCTTCCCTACATATACATACATACATACATACATACATACATACATACATACATACATATGTATATGTATATATATATATATATATGGTTGGGTTCACATGAGACAGTCTGTTTTTATGAGACCTGTGAGATCATTTTTTTACACTTGAAATTTCACAGCAAAATGTTGTGAAGATAAACAAAAGTTGAACTTTCACAGTGTTTGCTGTGAAGTTTCAAGTGTAAAAAGGTGGTCTCAGTGTCTTATGAAAACAGACTGATCTCACGTAATCCCAAGTCTCTCTCTCTCTCTCTCTCTCTCTCTCTCTCTCTCTCTCT
>NC_037534.1:2890552-2910682 GCF_001531365.2 Cynara cardunculus var. scolymus | reverse complement strand
TGATAAATTGTTTTTAGATATAATGAATTGTTTACGATACACACACGCGCGCACACACACACACACACACACACACACACACATATATATATATATATATATATATATTGCAAACAATTCATTATATCTGAAATATAAGTTTTAAAATGTAATCACTTAGTTTATGGCATATTGACTAAGTATTAAAGGAATATAGTAGAAAATCTTATCTAAATGGCCGCAAATAAGGTACTGTCAAATCCTTGATGACCATGGAGGTTCACCCACTATGACATTAAGCCATTTGTGGTCACTCAAGAGATTAATCGATACACGTTAACTGACATGAAAACCACAGTTACCCAAAAGAAGTCCTAAAATATTTTTAAATAATCGTTTATTAAGTTATCTAATACTTTTTATTTAGGAAAAAATATAAATAAAAAGAAATTCATTTTAGGTAATTGGCCGCGTTATCTGTTAGCGAGTGACATAAAAACATTTATTCAGAAACAAACAAAAATGAATAAAAAAACAGCTATTTTTAGGTTGAATTTTAACCTTTGAATGAATATATATTTTAACATGAATGGACTCTCGGTTTATTACTATACTTTATTTTTTTATTATATACGTAAGTGTGTATATATATATATATATATATATATATATGATTACAGCGGCTTTGATAATGCCTATATTCGAACCTCTATGATTACAACGGCTTTGACAATGGTTTGGAGTCAACGTAGGTGGACCTCTATGATTACAGCGGCTTTGATAGTGCCTATATTCGAACCTAGGAAAGATGATATTTCCATTAAATCATTCTAAAGGCTTGTTTGTTAGCAGCTTAATGAGTTTAATGAGACTCGTAGCTTATTCGGTCAATTATGTCAATTATGTATAGCTAATTGGAAGTGGCATAATAATATGGAAAGTGACTTGTTCAATAAACTATTAGGAGAAAGCTTTATGTACAAAGCTAGTTTGGGATTAACCAGATAGATTTTTAGATGGGTTAAAACTAGGGGTGTTCTTGGTTGTGGTTTAGGGCCAAACCGTACCGTATATGTGGTTTGAAGAGTTCATTAAACTATAAACTGTACCGCATGTCTCAAACTGTAAAAAAAAATAACACTGCATTTGGTGCAATTCATGCGGTTTGTACCTAACAAATTTCAATCCAATAATTATAAAATCATAACATCAAAATTAATCCGACAAAAACATGTCTATATACTGCTAAATGTATCTTTATCTATTAATTTTCTTATCACACATCTACATCAGGACTTACTTTTAAAATTTATGGTATATAATTTAACTTGATTTTAACATAAAACAGCAATAGATACATACAACACCACACACCCTTTGGAATTTATCTCGAATTAGGCCCTATCCAATTGAAGAATGTGATTATAAAAGCAGAAATTCTCAAAATAGCTTTTTGAAAGTGAAAAAAATGGTCAAAAGTAAAAGTTAAAAAGCTACAATTTTGTCTTTATCGAAACTTGATTTTGACACTTTATTTAAATTAAATGCAAACCTTTGGATTAACAATTTAATTTTAAAATATTAATTATTAATTAAACATTTAAATTGTGTTTTAAGTATTAACCAAACACGTCATAGGTTCAAATCCTATCTTCTTGTAACATCAAAGGTTTAAATACGATGATTCAGGACTACCTACGAAGCAGGTGGTCATTTTGCGATTAGTCGGCTCGTATAACGAGTTGGATATCCAGGTTAATAAAAAAAATATTAACTAAACATTTAAAATGTGTTTAGTAGAATAAGAAAAAAGAAACATGATAAACTAAAATATTTAATAATCTATTAAAATTGTAATATATGATCTAACACTTTAAAACATGTGTCAATGCTCATAAAATATTAAATAAATAAATAATTTACAATTTCTTTAAGGATGATACTTTATGTACGTTTCTTAATTTCATAATCAGATCAAATTATACATTGAAAATATAAAAAAATATTTTGATATTTATAAATTGATATGTGTGAGAAAGAAACTAATAGATGTAAGTGCATTTAACAATATATAAGGATGCATTTTGCTCACCTCTTCTTTAAAAGGCAACCCTTATTAAAAGCTGGACTTTATAGAAAGGGGTGTGTTGGTGAAGTATAAGGGGGTAAAAAATAGGTCGAATGTGAAAAAAATAAGGGTTTATAAATAGCAGTCTCCTATTAAAAAAACTCAAAAACAGTAACAATATAAATATATCAACCCAATAAATACTGCGAGATACAGTATCTAGGTGTAAATAGACAGGTATGATTGAAATAAGAAAATGTGTAAGCAATTACGATGGTGTGACGAATGATAATCCGCTACGACATGGACACCTTATTTACAAATTAATTGTAAATTTTAATTTATCTCGTGTCCCTGATTTTCGTTACACATATATCTGGTTTGGACAAATTTTATCTCCTACTCAGTCATGTCATATCTCATTTTAATATCACGTGAACTTTTTGTCATGTCATATCATTCCACGTATCAAACGAACCCTTAAATCTATGAAACTCAAATACCAGCTTAACATTGTCACATTTACTGTTATCCTCTACAAACCAGTTTCAGAAATCCCATTACAACAAAAAAACGCTCTCAAACAAGGATGAACCCAAAAACAAATTGGATACGGTGGCACCATATAAAACGGTTGCATCTTCTAAAACAAAATGATCACACATTTTATAAACCTAATTTTTTCATCTTACCACGGTCGAACAATACGGTGGCACGTGCCACCCCAACCACCCCTCTGGGTCCGTCGCTGCTCTCAAAATCCGAAAAGAAGAAACAAGTAAATTTACGTTGACTCAGGTCTTTTTGAGCGTATATTTTCAAAATTAATAAATAAAATAAAAATAAATAAGAAATGGTTAGCATTAAGGTGTTGAATAAGGGTTAATATTAAATAAGGATAATTAATGAAGATGATGGATTAGGTTTAGTGGGGCGTGGCGAGTCGACAAAGTTAAAAATGAAGGTAGAAACATTAAAATAAACAAAAGAACGTTAAGAAGGGGTTAGTTGCGGCCAAATTAGAGTCGCACAATTATATCCTAAGTGGGAGACACGTAGGACACCAAATGATTGTTTCTTCCACGTCATCTTCCATCATTTTTTGTGTGGGCTGGGCCGCCTTCATTATATCACCTCATTTTCAAAAGAGAATTTGAATTCTATGCTCCAATCACCCCTTATTTCATAAATATTTCACCCATTAATTACATTTGAAAAATAAATGCTTGTTGTTTATTTATTACGAAAATACCCTTTTATCTTTCATCACCTTTGATTTCGACCAAAGCCACTCGAAATCAACAAAAATCCAAACAAGTAATCAATAAAACAAAATGGGGTGTTTGATTTAGTCAGAGGAATGGAAATGACAGAGAATGAAAATGAGAATGAATTTTTATTTCCTCCAGTTTAATCTGAAATCAAAATTTGGACTTCTCAAAGAATGAGCTCATTATATTATACAAAATAAAACAGTTTCTTTTATTTTAATTCTTATTGATTACTATCTAATACCGCTAACCAAACACCCTTAAAAACCCCTCGAAACGGTAGAATTAGTCTAAAAACGCGACAAACAATTTTACATGCATTTGATCCACTATAAAGGTGCATCCGTTCGACAAAAAAATGTGGGTCCGTCAATATTCTTAATTATTAAAAAAATACGATCATCATTTTTACTAAATACCATTATTCGGTCGTCACCTTCGTCAATGCCTTTATGTAGAATGAACTTAAAAAATGTGTTTTGGAAGAAAGACAGTCTTCAAAAATATTTTTTTAACAGTTAAGAAGTTGAGCAGGTTCTTAAAACACAGGTCTTATTGATCACGTAGAATGAAATTTCTCTTATAATACAGTGATATTTCATTTTAAACTGGTTATGAAGTCTTTGGCGACCTTGAGGGTATGAGGGATAGTCTTAACTACGTTAGAAATATTTATTTTCTAGCTAACATCATAATTTCGAGACTATTTTGTAACGATAATTAACCTAAAATAAATGAAAAATACTGGTCTTATTATAAAAAGTAATATCTGTTAAATGTAAAGTTGTGTCTTATGTGGGAAAAGATATAACAGAAAATGAAGCACATATTTTCAGGTTTATTTGATTTTAACAGTCGAAGGGTGTTTTCTAATATTCATCGTTTAATAAGAATAATTACTAAAAAAATAAAAATAAAAGTTATAAAACTTAATACTGCTTTTCAAATAAAAATTATCAGTTATTATATAAACTATAATGGATAACAACGACTATTTAAAAAGAATTCTTCTTTTAGAACTTCCTCACGATAGAGTTCTGTAGCGATTCTTCCTTTTGTTACATCAACGTCATATCAAGCTTTTACTAATAAGCTGTGTATTTGTATGATACAACAGACTGTGAAATTTTCTTACAAACATGTAATGGGAATTAATCAAGCTATTGATATAATTTCCGATCCTTTGTATATATACTGTCTCCCTCTCTCTCTCTCTCATACGTACTCTCTCTCTACATTTCTCCAAACTATACAGGAGGCCTTATGTTCAAATCCTACTAATTTTTACTGGTTCTTTTGAGGGTAATATATCTGTATTCGTTTGCAAGAATTCTTAAAGTTTGTTGTTTTATGTAGATGTGATGTTTTCGTATGAGTTTCATGAACTGGTTTTAACTAATGGTCATACATATTGTGTGTATGAAAAATGCACCAGGTTCACATGTATGTAGAAGCCGGTAATAAGTAGGTCAAGTAATAATTGATTGCTTCTGATACCTTCATATACGATCTCAGCTACAAATACGAGAATTCTTATTAAAATTCTAATAACTAAAAACTCTTAAAAACATATTATCAAGATAACGAAAATGTAGCGTTTAGGTGGTCTTCGATTATTTCATGCATATTCGTCTAAATGGGTGTTTATATGTGCGTTATAGAAATGATTATGACAACTTAATAATTAGCTAGGGTTGAATTTACGTGAGACAAAACTGTTTTCTTAAGACACGATTTTTACATTTGAAACTTCACAACAAAATGTTGTGAAGGCATAAAAAGTTGAATCTTCACAGCAAAAACACCGTAAAGGTTACCTTCACAGTGTTTTGTTGTGAAGTTTCAAGTGTAAAACTCGTGTCTCACGAAAACAACATTGTCTCACATGATCCTCAATCTAAATAAAAGTTGATGGCTCTTTAGCCTCAATTTCTATAATTAAACAATATTCGTTCCTTTCAGTCTCATTTTCTAGCTTCTAATGGCATGTCACATTTAAGCATGTCTGAAATCTATTTATCTTCTAACTATTTTACGAGAACGATTCATATAACAGTAATTTCAACACAATTTAGCTAAAGTTCGAGTTCAGTAATCCAACTATATCATAAACCATTGCTCATCTCCTCTTCAATATATAAAAATTCAATATATATATATATATATCATAAAACATAATGTTTATCGATCAGTATAAATACAGATTGCTGCTTTTGAGAAACGAATATGTAATTATTTAAAGTATTTACTTAAACCTTTGTTTTTTTAAAACCTAAAAGCGACAAGATGTATAGAAGCACATATGCCCACTTTCTTTCTCTCTATCTAATCAAATTTCTTTTCATTTATTTTTAATTTAAAAGCTTGTACTTCACATAAATGTGTGCCCATTTGTTACATAAGAACAAGCTTTTTCTTAAAAAAAAGCATATTTTAATATTAAATTATGAAATAAAATTGTATTAATAATGAATTTTTATGTTTTATTTATTACTTTCTTTAATATTTTTCATTAAAAATAAATAATTTTATGTTATATATAAATATCTTAACATTAATTATTATATATGTGAGATCATCATATACGTCTATCTTTTGTCTTTTTTAAGAAAAATGATTGTACTGATAATGGTACTTTGTTAAGATTCGCGAATTAAATATTATTACTGAATTGTTAAATCCAATTTACTGTTTAAATTGTTATTAATGTTGATTGGAACTGCAACAAAGCTTGAAGGCTGTATTTTTCGAATTTGAAATGGTTTTGATTCATCGGTTATTCATAATCGGGATATAAAATTATAAAATTAAACACATATCACTAATTGAATGTAATATATTGATAAATACGTTCGTTGTTTATATTTGATGGTTTTGATTCTCTTTTAATTCAAAGTAAGGACGATTATCGGTTTTTGAGGTAGCTTTGCTTTCAAGGACTAGAGATCCTTTGTATTTTATTTCACGACATCCTCTGTGTTTTGTTCACTGTATTATTGACAACTCGGTTTGCCAGATGTCTGAATTCATTTGTAACACGTAATATATGTATCTATGACATAAGAAGTTGATAATCGTCATCGTATGCGGTGAATCGAGTGATATACGTCAGCTGATTTATTATATATAGTATATATGACGTTGTCAACATAATAAATAACAAATCTTGATGCGGTATTGATTTATCAAAACTATACATTGGGATTTTGACGTTTCTTGGATCATACTGGAGAAGTCATTATAACATAATTGCTCTCTAAGGGGGCGTGACCAAATACTTACGCGGGTAAGCGCTTACCAAGTTACATTATCTTGTTGGATGAAATATGACAAGGACCAAAAATTTTATCCAGTAAGAGCGAGACAAGAACCGAGAGTCTTACCCGGTAATTGAAGACAATGATTCTTATCACGATCAGCTCTTACCGAGTAAATTGTTGCATATAAAGCCGTATTTGTTGACTAAAATCTTACCTTAAAAGTAAATGATGGTTCTGAATTTTACCGATAAGTGCTTACCGGGTAAGTGTTTAACCATATGGGTAAATTATGACAAAAATTAAACTTTAAGGTAGAAAAGTGCAACTTTTTTTATCGTAATATTTAATTACCAAATTCACCGAAATATTGTGTGAGAAAGAGAATTAAGCTGAGAAACGTAAGAAGAGATCTGGTTCCTTGAACACATTTAATCTCAAACCACCATGAATCGCGCTTGATACGGGGATTGATATGGTGCATGTTGGTGCATCTCATCCCAATATGAATATAAGGGTAGAGATCACTTCTTACACTTATTTACCAAAAAACAACATCGTGCGATCTATTTATCTTAAAATGCATCAAAGTAAAGAAGATTGCCTTAGTTTTTATCTGGTATGAGGACAATTTTGTTTTTCTAGATACAAACAAGTTTAATTCTTTCTATTTCATACCTACTTTACCTCATGAACGGGGTTTTAACCTACACGACGTAGGGTGATACTGATATAATATTCTTTTACATAATAAACAATCACAGTATAATTTAACATATATATCATTTACAGTTATAAGACCCCTCCCTTCATTTGTTATCTCAAGAGGTTCCGTTGTTTTTTGTTTGTTTTAGTGGTTGTTTGTTTTTGCGGGGTTTGGGTTATTTCCCATCTTTGATATATGTCTTTGTAGGGGTAGGGGTAGGGGCGGATGGCCATAGGGGCCTTGGCCCCTAGACTTTTTTTACTGATAGACTGAAACATCTCCAGTTCATTAAGGTTTTAAGTATAAAATTCGTTTGGGTCCCTTCACTATTGCTGATCTAGTCCATTTATGTCCTGCCTAGGGGTGTTGTTTTTGTTGGTTTAATAATTTTTTGTCTTTCAATAAAAATATTTGTAAGATCCACCGATTACCTGCTATAATTGGTATAAAATATATAAAACTAAACGTTCGTTACACTAATTGACAAAAAAAATCACTGCTAAAATCAACAAATTTCCAGTAGTGAGTAATGTCTTTTATAAATCAACTCCGACGAAACCAGTATCACCATTATGTTGACATTTTCGTTTGAACAACCAACAATAAGTTCTACTGGTTTCATTATGACCATTGTTTTCGAGACCCGAAACCGTCAATACATGGTACAACTTTTAATGCACAAAAATACTCGAGTCTATGTAATAATTATTTCTAGAATTTAACTTTACCATTATTAATGTATGTGAAGCACCAAGAAACTTCTTAAAATTAATAATTATTAAAACAAATTAAAAAATAAATTATATATAAAAAAGAATCCAACCTTTATTCCTGGCTCAAATACATTACCCCATTAATTATCTTTTCTTCACACACTTGTACTTTGTGCATTAAATGTTGTACATGTTCCACTATATATCTTCCTCCTTCCTCCTGCCCAATTTTCAGAACACACACACACAAAAACACCAAGAACACACACACACAAAACACACACAACAATGGGCTCATCTGAATCGTCGTCGTTTTGGAGGTTTGATTCGCCGTTGATTTATCTATTCGGCGGGATAACTCTGATACTTTCTCTAATAGTGGTGGCGTTGATAATTCTGGCGTGCTCACAACGGAGGCGCCGATCAGGGGACGGCGGCGTCGGTGGAGATATGGAAAGTGGTGGCGAGTCTCAGAAGACGGTAAGGGCGGTGTACAACGGTGGTGATGGAACGGATAATACACCCAAAGTCGTCGTGATTATGGCCGGAGATGAACTTCCGACGTACTTAGCAACACCCGCCGACGTCTCCGGCGACACCAGTGCTTCTAACTGAACGAGTCTAGTCGTTTCTCCGATCATCTTGAGCTCCGAGGAACAAAAATTTTGAGTCTGAATCCACCAATTTTGTTTTCTTTTTCGTTTTCCGGGAATATATATATATATATATATATATGTTAGATAAATGAGTTTAACTTTATCAACCAGTTTGAATGAACCAAAGATTCCATTTTAATTTCATTTCATAATCTGATTTTAAGTTTTTCCGACCAAAAACACCCACAAATGGCGGCGATGGAGGGTTCTCCGGCCAGTTGTCGGAGTTTAAAAAAGCAGCGACAGCGGCGGAGGAAGAAACTTTATCGGTAAAAAAGCCGAAACAGAGTCTGAGCGTGATCACGAGACTCCAATGAATATAGAATTCAAATTCAAAAATATTAAATATTTTCAACCAAAATAAATTAAATATTTTTATTAATTTTGTTGTAAAATTATCGGATATCGTTCTTATGAAAATACTAAACAAATTATACGCGACTGTAAAACGAAAAATCTTGATAGTTAACATTGAACGTATACTGATATATGTATATGAAAGTATTTGAACAATTAATACAGATTAAAGTGGAACACAGATGATTTTTCGTGTCTACATCTGTTTTGTTGATTAAATTATGGGAACTTAAGTTTAACGTGTAAGTATCTAAATCAGACGTTTTTAAATTGATTTGACTCATAAGGAAGGGTAATATAACGAAAAAGAAATTGAACCCAATTTGTACCATTATCATTTTTACTAGTTTTTTTTTTTGTTAGCAATGAATATCTTGATAAATTTGTAAAAAAAATCTCAAGATAGAAAATATCTATTCTTTTATCCATAATTGCTTGAACGATACCGAAAACTTTACTATCAGTTCTCCTCCACCAATCATAAATTCATAAACATTAAGATGAAAGATCAATATTAAAAAAAATAACAAAATCAATATTAAAAATGCACAAATCATGAGATTTTATGATATAATTATATATATATATATATATATATCTTTTTTGTCTTTTTATCATAAAAAGTTTGTTTTTGTTCATTTGGTGTCCGCCACCTGTTTTCTCATATTTATTTTTGTTTTGAAGATCAAAGACAAAACATAAGGAGAGAAATAGAGACTGCAAATAGAGCCAAAATAACTACTGGTTTTCATCATTTTCTCTGTGATATTCCTTAAACATGAATAGAAAGTCAAGGGAACTTTTTAATTATTCATGATTCAACGTGTATTTAGTTCGAAGCTAATGTTTTATAATATATACATATGATTAATTTCGTCTGAAAAAAACAACTGTAGATTAATATGATGGTATTCTTGTTCAGTTGTTTTCATATATAAAATAACTCTTTTTAAATTATATAAAATGTTTAATTTTACAAAAAATACACTAATATATTATATTAATTATTATTTATAGAAAAAAAAATCGTAATAATACCTAAAAAAGGTTGTATTAAATTAAATAAAAACTATATATATATATATATTTGGGTATTTTTAAGCATTACTTTAAAATATATTGTTGAATTATTTGTTTTAATAAAAAAATTATTTTTTATTTCTAAAATTGTATCTATTTTAAATAATAATTTATATGAAATTTAAATTAATTTTGTTGGCAGAGTGGGATTGTGTGTGAAATTGGTTAAGGAATCGAGATTGTGATATGCA
Source organism: Cynara cardunculus var. scolymus (assembly GCF_001531365.2). NCBI lineage: Eukaryota > Viridiplantae > Streptophyta > Magnoliopsida > Asterales > Asteraceae > Cynara > Cynara cardunculus. The sequence goes on along the minus strand of NC_037534.1, from coordinate 2,900,404 downwards.
GCAAACATGAAACGTATTAATGTCGGTGGGACGCGGCTACTCGACGCCTTTTTCTTAGCGTTTTCTGTTTTCCACAGTGCACAGCTGGCACACACGAACCTTTTTTCAGAATTCATTAAATTTAGAATTAAAAGAAAAGAGTAAACTTCATTTTTCATCCCTGAGATTTTCTTAGTTTTTTATTTTGGTTCCTAGAGTTCATTTAATATTAATTTGTTGTTGCAGTTTGTATTTTTGTCAGGTTTTGGTCCCTCACATTAACGGCTGTTAACTTTCGTCCATTAAATGGAGGGGTATTTCAGTCTTTTCCTACTTTTTATTTAATTGTTATTAAAAAAAATTTAAAAATGAAATATATAATATTTGACTTTTTGACCTTTGTGTCTTTTTGTCTTTTCTCATAATATATTTACATACAATTACATAAACGGATAAAAAATAGTTATACATAAACAACCATTTTCAACATGTTTTCCAATGAACCCTTCCTGCTCTTTTTTTGACGTGTTTTCTGCTGAACCCTTCCCTATCTATTTTCACATGCTTTCCAGCAGCAACCCCTTTTTCTGTCAAATTTTTCCTTTTCCTCTCCTCATTAGTGAACCCTTCATCCATTTCTCGGTCATTAACCAGGTTCAGCACAACCATATCCGGTTATCTATACCCAGAAAACTAGATTTATAAAAGGCAAACTCATCGTAAAGCCTAACCCAGAAACCAATCATCACTTCCTTTTTCACCGCATCCTCCAAAATCCCAAACCAACCCCACCGTTAGTGACACCCTTACCTCTTACGGTTCCTCCTCCAAACCCACACATGCACATTAAAGAAGAAAAGTTGGAGTTTCGACCTTAACTCTTCAAGGTTTAAGAAGACTCATTTATCATTTCCGTTTGTTGTGAATAGTGATCAAGGTTCAAGTTTTACAATGGATTATAAGTCAATGGTTTGGTTTTCGGTTGAATAACAAAGAGGGTAGGTTCTGAATACAGTTGCTTGTTAGTTTTCTATAAAAATGGGGTGGTTTTTATATGCAGATGCATATAGGGTCTGAATGGATATAAGGCGAGTTTTAAATAGCACAATAGGTGTTTCTTTAGTGGGGGTAAAGGTAGGCTTTTGTAAGGATATGAGTTGAACAATCAAGAAGGTGACTGGTGGTATAGAGAAAGAAAAAGGGTGGCCGACGACGGAGCAAGGGGGTTCACAAGGTGTAGGTGTGTGTAATATAATATATACTATATTTTCAATAATTAATAAATTATAATCTTCTAAAAAGACAATAAGAAAAAGTCCAGAATACCTTTGACTTAACGGGTTCCTTTGACAGTCGTTAGTGGGAGGGATCGAAACCAAGCAAAATTGGAAATGGCAAAGACAATTTTGTATTACATAAACCTTAGGGATCAAACTGAAGAATTTTGGGAAACCACATAGACCGCGCTTACTAATTGTTACATTTTATACACAATTTAAAAAATTATATAAGGAAAATTAATAATAGTTTTATTTTTATTTACAAAATTATAATATATTCCAGTTTTGTTTATAAAATAAAAACCATAACAAAAGTACATGTATTAATCCAATTTATCATGTATCATGTAAACCCAACATATTAATTATATATATATATATATTATAAGACAGTGCTAAACTGATAAAATTTTATACATTCATAAAATCCTAAACTCTAAATACTAATTTTATTTAACGTTTTATCTAAAAGAGATATTTATCAGCAAATCATATAATTCACATAATTCCTATTTTGGAGAATCAACTTTCAAAATCGTCATTTTAGGAACCAACTTTCAAAATCGTCATTTTGGGGAACCAACTTACACCTGATTCCTATTTTGGGGAACCAACTTTCAAAATCGTTATTTTGGGGAACCAACTTGGACCTGATTCCTATTTTGGGGAACCAACTTTCAAAATCGTTATTTTGGGGAACCAACTTGCACCTGATTTCTACTTTGGGAAACCAAATTGCAAAATAATTATAGAAAAATTACTAAAATTCCTTTTTTTTCCAAAAATTAATGCAATAAAATCTATTTTTCATTTCAAATCTTGTTTTTTTAATTCAGATATCAACTTGAACATTTAAAAAAAAAATCCAAGTTACCACAATAAAAATTGTTTTTTACTAATGCAAAAAAAACCAATTTAATAAAAAAAATTAATTGATGCAAATGGTTAGATATAAAAATCTTGAATGTGATATTTAATATTTCTTTTTTTATTTTATCAATTAATTTTTTTCTATTAAATTGATTTTTTTTTACATTAGTAAAAAAATAATTTTTATTGTGGTAATTTGGAGTTTTTTTATATGTTCAATTTGATATCTGAATTAAAAAAACGAGTTTTGAAATGAAAAATAGATTTTATTGCATTAATTTCTGAAAAAAACGAATTTTAGTTATTTTTCTATAATTATTTTGCAAGTTGGTTCCCCAAAATAGAAATCAGGTGCAAGTTGGTTCTCCAAAATGACGATTTTGAAAGTTGGTTCCCTAAAATAGTAATCAGATGCAAATTGGTTCCCCAAAACGACGATTTTGAAAGTTGGTTCCCCAAAATAGGAATTAGGTGAAAGTTGATTATATTTTAATGTAATTTTTCGTTAATTTAAATGAATAATCAGACATTGGATGAATAAATTAAAGAAAGGGTTTTCTATACTCTAAAAATTCAAAAATAATATTATCAATTATTTTGTAACGGTTATTGATGAAAAAGAAATTCATTTAAAGCCTTAATAACAAAGCCCATATTCATATTTTTAGAATCAGTACAAAATAATGAATGCTAATTTTATCTGGTATCGCTGAGTTGATCATGTCAACCTGAATAGAAGCAGTACACGACTTCATACGCGATCGCTAAAAGCATTCTCATTTTCGCTAACATCTATGCAAACTCAGAGCAAGTCCAACAAATTGTTCAAAAATTTCAAAGTAGAAAACGACAATTCAAAATCAGTAATAAATAAAATTACATATAACTCCAATACTTTTCGTTTTGAATACATTAAAACATTAATTATATTATTAAAATATTAAATATAATTAATAAAGTATTATTGTCATCTCCTAAACATTTATTTAAAGGATTTATGTCGCTGAAAATAATAAAAAATCATTTTCCTTAAAAAAAAGTTATTTTTAATAACTTCTCCAAATTTAGAGAATTTACCACATCTCTTACTGTTTTCTCGATTCTTCTTTTACGTCACATTTATTTAAGCTGACCACATTTAGAATACTGTTTCTCGTTTTTGACCATTTTTTTACCCAATCCTCCTTGACTTTTTTTTCTTTAGATATTGATTTTAATGTCACGTTTTATATCTTTATATATTAATTTTTATTTATTCTTTTTTAGCTTTTCTTGTTTTCTCCATTTTATAAAATTTATCATATTAAATAATTTATAATATATTAATTAAAATACATTTAAATAATACATAATTTTTTAAAAAAATACATCATTTGAAAAGTATCGTCAATGCCTCTAAGAAAAGTTCAATGTTAAAGTTTATACTATATTATAAAGTATTTGGTAAGAATTATTAAAAATAATTTTTTTATTCATTAAGTACTGTTTTTTGATTTATGTTACTTAAAAATCATTGATTACAAGTAAAATTGTATGTATATATAACTTATTAAAACTACTTGTTTGAATTTATGTAACTAAGTGCAGATAAATATACTCAAATATATGATAAATATCTCATTGTAAATATGAATTTTTTTGAATATATTTACAATAATCATTGAGTTGTATTATAATGCTTAATTAATATCTTTATAAAAATTATGTTATTAAATCAAAATTAAATTACTTTGTTATTAAATCAAAATTAATTATAATAAAAATGAGAACTTTTAAATAGTTAATTTGATACTAATATCAATATATATATATATATACATATATATATATATATTATATATTTAAAAATAAAAACATTATCGATTTCTTATAACCACATAAAATTATATTATTATATCGACAGAGATAAAAAATAAAATGAAACATTAGAATCGAAATGTATCTCGCTGAATTACACGAGTACCCTTATAGCATTTTCAAAATTAAATTTTTTTGCACGACAAACTGAGCCGTATGTCTAAGGGGCTGTTTGACAATTGCTGAATAGTTTGGTGCAGAATGATTAAGCTGTCAGAATGATTAAGAGACTCTCATGATATACTGCAAAATGAAATATAATTGTTTGGTAATTGTGTACCATGAAATTAGGGCTCTTAATGGTTAAAAGAGATCCAAGATACAAAATCATTCAGAGGGTTTTAGAACCTTTAAGAAACAGTTTTTCTTTTGTCAAACAAGATTCATCTTTTAACGATTCAAATATTGTCTTTTAATGAAACTATTAAGAAGTAAACAAATAACCCCTAAGATTCACCTGAAAATATTTCAGTTTTACATAAAATAAAAATCAAATCAAAATACATGCAAATTGTTGGTAGACGTGGCGGCCTGTCGACGATAAGAAAGGAGTTTCTTAATTTGGCATAAAAAATAGAAGTGGAGGCATAATTTTCAAAAGTAGTCCTTGCATTTTTATTTTTTGATAAAGTTCTTTTTAAAACTTCTTTTGTATAACAATCTAGTCCACACATTTGTACTCTTTTCTACCATTCTCATTTCTTTTTCCTAATTTATCATCACAATACTTTTTATAATACAATATATACATTTATGTATATATATATATATATATACACATTTTGAATCATGTGAGAACAATGATTTTTGTGAGACCTGTAAGACCAATTCTCAACCCTTGTATTATCTCTATAATCTGAACATTTATAATCACAAAAAGGCCATGAGATTTCTCAATAATCACAAAATTGCTCTTGTGCAACTTTAGACCATTAGATCATTAGCTTATAAAGTTGATCAATGAACATAAATTGGTCTTACGGGTCTCACGCTCACGTGAACCCAACCCTATATATATATATATATATATATATATATATATATATACACACACACACTTCGAAAGGTTATACTTATAGGTACAACTATTTCTTGTAACAATTTATTTTTAGTTAACCAAATTTTATCAAACATGTGCATCTTTAAGATGGATCAAAGGGCTGCAAAGTTGAACAATATATTTTTAGCGGAATTCTACCATTTCGAGGGATTTTTTTTAATTTATTTTATTTTTTAGTTTTTGATTGATTTAGAGAGATTTTTTTAAAGTTTTTTGGTTGGTTTCCAAGGATTTATTTTCGGTTTTTTGGTTGATATTCATTGTATTTTCTGATATTGTAGAGCACCTTTTAAAGATTAGCAGATGCACTTTTCATACCCCAAAAAATTATACTTGCAAAAATTAGTTAAACGGGTGCACGAGATCCCGTTTGGGCCTTCATAGATCCACGCTCCAATTGCAGGTGAAACTTCATAGCCAAATTGCTTTGGCTGGTATTGATTCAAACCTAAATAAATATTTTTATTTTGTTTAAGTTACTTTTTGATTTTTTATGTTTCATCAAAATAGAAGTTTGAGTTGAAATAAAATTACAAGACTTAGGGGTCGTTTACTAAACGCTTGTTTGGTAAATGTTTGGTAAATGTTTACCGAATAAATTTCTTCATCGGATGAACATGACAAGGGCCAATAATCTTACCGGATAAGAGCAATGAGAAGGATGTAGAGTCTTACCCGGTAAGTGAAGATGACGACTCTTACACAAGCAAGTGCTTACCCGGTAAATTGTTGCATTCGATACGTTTTGATGTACTAAAATTTTACGCATCAAGGTGAATTATAGTGTTGACTCCTACAGATAAACACTTATCGGGTAAGCATTTGGGTAAACAACCCTTTAAATAAAATGTAAAGATTTTACGTCCAACTTTTTTGTACCCTGTTATGAATACGTCCCAATAAAATGTTATGTATAAGACTGTAACGTTATTTCGAAACGTGATCATAATTTAGTGCCTAAAATTAAAAAGCCAAAACTAGTGTATGATGATGATTAAAGTTTAGAAAGGGTTTTATTGGGTTGGTGGATGAGGAAACTTGAATTTATGAATTGTCCAAAACATAATTATATCGTGTGTTTTTTTCCTCGTTGAAATCGGTCTATTTTAAACGATTCTAAAACCGTGAACTTCAAAACCATGAGAAAACGTTTCAATTTCAACTACTTAAGTGGGAGACATGTGTGTCCATCATACCCACTTGTTATTTTTTATGCTTAGTGTGATAATACCAAAAAGAACTGATTATAACTAAGTATGTAAGGATTTCAGTAAGTTAAAAGAACCTGATAAAATCACTGTTGATGTGGGATTACGTAATCCATGATGGGGCAATTGGGTTATCAAATGTAAACTTCAGGGTGTTATTTGCCCCCACATCGATCTTGAGTTAGAATTACCTCATTAAAATGTTAGGTTATGTGGCAGTAATAAAAAAATTCACTGTGATTTTAAGTTTATTTATAAGTTATGGATAGTATGTTATCGTAAACTTTAGGCTTTACAAGTCGGGTGAATGTGGAAATATGCCCCCGCCTTACATTCACTCAAATACCACCGTATTTTGTTCGGTGCTCTTGTTGAAGCTTTAACCGATTATCATGCTGATATGTGGTATCCGGTTAATGCTTCAACAAATAATACCGAGTTGGATACCACATCAATCGCAACATCAACATGGTAATCGGTTAATGCTTCATTGTTACCCGGGTACTTAAATGTTTAAAACTTTACATCTTAGGTATGAAAATGGAAGTTTTGACAGTACGTTACCCAAAATAAAAATCAAGTTAAAGTACGTTACTTTTTCATGCAATTTGCCCTTTATTTTGATACAAAAATCCGGTTTCTTTTATAGTTCTAAACAATATTTCAAATATCTGACTCACACCCAATATGACATTTCAAAAGAACTTTTACCACACCTACATAAACGAAATCTTTACGTCCATCCACTTGAGACATTCTAGTAACCTACAAATCAGTATATAGTTCGAATATTCGAATAATCACATATTGATTGTTTCATTATTTTAAAAATACAAAAGTCATATGTCAACAAGGGTAAAAGACATCAAATATTTGCACTTTAAATAAAAGACAAATGTTTTTTTATGTTCTTAAGATTTGATTTGAGCATACATAATCCCCTTTTTTATTTGTTTATGTATGTTATATAGTGTGTGATGATTAAGTGTTTGATAAATAAAAAATATGCCCACAATATATATATATATATATATATATATATATATATATATTATATATACATACACACACACAATTGGTGTACCCCTTCACAATTGTATTGGGACACTAATGCTACCTTAATACCATAATGGATGATATATAAGATGGTCCCACATACCACTATTCCATTTCTAACCATTCTTATCCCAATCCGCTCTACAAGCCGACTAATCTCAGTGCGACCACCTGTTTCATGGATAACCTGTGGTCACTGCATTTGAATCTCTGTGGCCGCAATGGGATTTTTATTCATCTTTGGATTCGTCCAGACACTTTTGACCTTTGGAGCCCAGTTTCAAACCAATCGGTCACCACCCTTATGGTTAAGAGTTGATATTTTGTTGTTGGGTTAAAAACAAAACACTATCTTTTTACGTGTGATACTACAATGGAAACCTGCACAATTTGGGTTGCAACCTAGGGTTTAAACGAGAACATCATTAATTTATGAAAACATGATAACACAGATATCACATGTGATGTTATATTCGAAGTCGGGTAACTTTGGCCACGACCTAAGTTACAAACCAAGTCATTGCACAATCCTGGTTTCATTTTGTATGGTATCACATGCTATCGTGTTTTCGTAAAAGAGTTGTGTTTTCATCCGAACCTTCGTTTTAATTAATAATACGGTAAATATATTAGATTTGAGCTTTTTGAAAACATGCCATTTAGATGTAAGTTTTGAAAAGGAGTGATTATGATTATTAAGATTTAGTTGTAATGATAAGTGGTGTTATTCTCTTCATGATTTGGATCATTTTGAAACCACCTTTGTCAATTGGTGTGGTTGCCTCTTAAACAAAATACCCTTTATTACCATCATTTTCTTTTCAAACTAGACATTTTTAAGAGCATCTATAACCACAAGATTGGTGTCTGATTTGTTTTTGAGCCTGAGTTTCAAAGGTCAAAAATACCTGGAGGTCACAGATTCAAATCCAATGAGGAATAATAATCCCCTTGTGGCTATGAAGACTCAAATACGGTGACTCTAGGCTATCCGTGAAGCGGGTGGTTGTCCTGGGATTAGTCGGCTCGCATAGCTGGTTGGATATCCAGGTTAATAAAAAAAAGCATCTATGACCACTTCTCTAAAATGGGAAAAATGAAGTTTTTGGAGTTTATAATATTTTTTTTTATCTCTAACAGTTTTCTAAAAATGGAAAAGTACTACCTCCATCCCTCAAAATAAATATCCACAATAAAAAGACTTATAGTTTTAGGAACGTGTAATTATTACACTTTTTAATTAACAAAAAGACAAATTTACCTTTAATTATTGAGAGAGAAATGTTACCCACCTCATAATCTTTGTTATATATATTAAAGTAAAACTCACGAAGAATGAGGTGACATCCTAACGAGCGAGTGTTCTTCATTTTCTTGAATTGTGGTTGAGTTTATGTATCCACATTGATGGATATATGAAATATTTATAATGAATGGTGGTATTTTAAAGGGATATTTGAGATGCTTTTGTGGCAACTCATGGGGTTGTCTCCTCTTGGTCGATCATCTAAACGCATGTTGTTGGCTCATTTTGATTGACCCTCCTTTTGTAAAAAGAACATATATACACATACAAATTATTTAATTAAATACAAAAATGGTATATTCAATTGTGGTGTTGTTTTTGTTATTCATATCGACGAGGGGAAATGATAGATTGAGGTATTGAAATTTTTTATTTGAAGATGCATATGTAAACTCATATAAATAATCTGTAACATCGGTTTATATGTTTACATATGATCTTTAAATAGAATTTTTTTTTTTCCTATTTTTTTCGGTGATTATGTGAACATCATAAGGAGTCTTTGATTTATCAATGTATTATCACGTTATTATCAACAATGGAGACATCAACATAAAAAGTCTTCGATGATAATAACAACATTTAAGGATAAAAACAAACTTAGAACATCTTTAACAGCTATGCTATAGTTTTTCTATAATAGAGTATAAAAAGTTAAAATCTCTAAAAAAAATTACATACAACTTCAACAGCTACTCTATTTTAGAAATCTAAATATTAATTATATTAGTAAGATATTCAATATATTTAATAAAATGTTATTTATCTTTCTTATACGTTTAACTAGTTAAATATAATTTAAAAACTGTTTTTTTTTAATATACATATATAAGTTTAACTGGTTAAATATGATAAAAATACATGGAATTGAAAATTTAAAATGAAAAGGGGAAGAAGGGGGGAAAAGAGAGAGAGAGTGGGGTTTGTAGTTTGTAGTGTGCATAATGGATGGAGGGAAACACACCCACCCACTGTTTATGTTTCCAATAAATGTATTATTCCCTTTGGATATTCCCTATTCTTCCTTCTAACTTCCTCCGCTTCTTACTTTCCTTTGCATTCAATTTTAAATAAATATATATATATATATATATATATGTAAGGGGCTAATCAAATGAGAACTAATTAGTTTATGGAAACTGTGAGAACCAATATTAATCATAAATCAATAGATAAATTAGAAAATTTATAATTTTGGCAATTTTGAATTAAAATTTTAATGCAAGGATATTTTTG